>NC_084461.1:154558235-154859558 GCF_027409185.1 Cynocephalus volans | reverse complement strand
GATTGGGAAGTGCTTATTAAAAGTAAGATAAAAGATGTGTGGCATGTCTCTGATGCACTCTATTTAACGTGCCCCTTATCTTGCTTCAGTTTTATTCATGTACAGATAAGAGGGCTCTACTACATCTTTTCCCAACCTTATCCTAAGTCTGCTTTCCAAGACTAAGTTTCTCTCTCCTGGTTTCTCATTCCACAGAACACACTGTTCTCACTCTGGCTCAGGCATGGTACCAGGCACTATAAATACAAAGATAAACTAGTTATTGCACATGCACTTAAAGGGCTTTCAATGTTCGCATGTAAAGTGGAGATGGAACAAGTAGACCATTCAGAAATGAAACCTATTGTATCACAACTACTTTTAATATCATCTCATTTAATATTATGATATCATGTAAAATAGGGATTCTCTCTAATGAGTAGATGAGGAAACTGAGGCTCAGAGAATACAAGTAATTTATTTAGGGTCACCCATCCAGGAAGGGGCAGAACTGAGACTTGACCAGGTCTATGTGATCCCAATGCCAATACTTTTACAACTATACTGTATTCCACCCACCTCTCTCATAGAAGAAAATGACTACAGGGAAAAAAATGCTTTGTGCATGAATTCAGTGAAAAACTTTACATCTTTATGAATCCCACACATGGCTAAACAACAACAAAAATTCCAAAAATCAATTCTTCCTATCTCTGGAGAACAGAGTAACCCTTTCATTTATGTTCTTTATTTAAGATGTGATGGAATCACTGTTGACATATGTCTAGACTTTTCCCCAAATCAGTAACTTAAATTCCCATTCTGGAGGGAATGTATTTTGGAAGTCAGAGCAGCTAAATTTAATAAAAATATGTATGAATTCATTTCACTGCACAATTGATATGCACTCACTGAATGTGTTTCTGCAAGTGTCTTCAGCAGAATTAAGAGTACATCACATATTGTGCTGTGTGCAGAACCAGGAGCCTTATAGAGAACTCAGCCTTGGAGAAAGCTTTAGACTCTTGGAGTTGGAAATGACCTCAGGACAGCCCATCCAGCCTCCTACCCACTGCAAGAAGCCTCTCTGCAACATTCACAGTGAACAGCCCTTTAACTTCTGCTTGAATACTTCCAGGAATGAGGAATTCTCAACCTCTTGAAGCCTCCTGTTCCATTGTTGAATAATTCCACTTGCTAAGTAGCCTCCATGAAAGGACACCAGACTAGAAATCAGATCAACTGAGGTTCTAGTTCCAGCTCTGCCTCTTAGTAGCTGAATGACCTTGGGCAAGGCAAGGCAGCTCAGTTTACTAGAAACCTTTTCTCCAGGATGTTGCCTTGAATACCCCAAAACAGCTCTCTTGCCTGCCCCATAGTCTTCTTGTCTCCAGGCCAAAAATCTACCATATTTTCAACGTGCTCTTATATAATGCTTTCAGATATCTGAGAAGAAACACACCTAGCTTTTTTTTTTCATGGTAGATGTTCCCATTAGAAGCAGATTCTTTCAGTTTCTAAAATATATGATTTCCCCAAGTCAATGAGTAACACCTCCCAAACAATATAAGCAGATTTATTCCCTCATCTCAGCCTCCTGGATGGTCTCAAAGCTACTTTCCAACCCATTTCTGAATACCTCAACCACAATCTGCTGCAATCACAAACATCAGTTTATCACGTTCTAATGATAGGCTAGTTACCGTTCATACAGATCCTCAATTAATCATCACGACAACCCAGCAAGATGGTAAAATAGGCATACATGCTTAGTGAACCCCCTTCCTCTGTAGAACTAACCACTGCCCGTTCTGTGTGGCCTTGCGAGTCTGTTGCAGTGTCTTGTTCCTCCCCTGTCTCAGCCACACGAGAGGAACTGTGACCTATGTAGTAGATATTAGAATTTGGTCATTTATTTCATATTTAGATACTTATTTGCATCTCCAGCCTAAATGGAGTCATATGGAATAGAATTAACCTTCTACTGAAACAAATTAAAAAAATCTGGACAATATAAATGAAGCCCATTTTTTTGCCCACAACTTTACAAGAAGAAAACAAGCAACCCAATTAAAAAATGGGCAAAAGAGCTAAGTAGGCATTTCTCTAAGGAAGATATCCAAATGGCCAACAGACATATGAAAAAATGCTCAACATCACTCAGCATCCGGGAAATGCAAATCAAAACCACATTGAGATACCATCTAACCCCAGTTAGGATGGCTAAAATCCAAAAGACTATGAACGATAAATGCTGGCGAGGCTGCGGAGAAAAAGGAACTCTCATACATTGTTGGTGGGACTGCAAAATGGTGCAGCCTCTATGGAAAATGGTATGGAGGTTCCTTAAACAATTGCAAATAGATCTACCATACGACCCAGCCATCCCATTGTTGGGAATATACCCAGAGGAATGGAAATCATCAAGTCGAAGGTATACCTGTTCCCCAATGTTCATCGCAGCACTCTTTACAATAGCCAAGAGTTGGAACCAGCCCAAATGCCCATCATCAGATGAGTGGATACGGAAAATGTGGTACATCTACACAATGGAATACTACTCAGCTATAAAAACGAATGAAATACAGCCATTTGCAACAACATGGATGGACCTCGAGAGAATTATATTAAGTGAAACAAGTCAGGCACAGAAAGAGAAATACCACATGTTCTCACTTATTGGTGGGAGCTAAAAATTAATATATAAATTCACACACACACATACACACATACACACACAAACGGGGGGGGGGTAAGAAGATATAACAACCACAATTATTTGAAGTTGATACAACAAACAAACAGAAAGGACATGGTTGGGGGGGAGGGGGGGAGGGAGAAGGGAGGGAGGTTTTGGTGATGGGGAGCATTAATCAGCTACAATGTATATCGACAAAATAAAATTAAAAAAAAAATAAATAAATAAAATAAATTAGCCCTCGGTGAAAAAAAAAAAAAAAAAAAAAAAATTTAAAAAATCTGGACAATATAAATGAAGCAATAGTGTTCAGCCACTGGAATCAAGCAGGGCAGGACATTTGAAGTCTGGTATCTTTGTTGTTGCTAGATGGTTGCCAACACCCCCTAGAGCTACCTGCTTTTTCATCCATGAGAGAAGGAGGGGAAACATCTGTTCTGCCATTCCAAGCAAGAGTGGCAGTGAGAGAAGTCTAATTGATTGGACCAGCAGAAGTGACAAGGTGACAACAAAGCACTCTGTTCAGGGGAAAGGGATGTGCTGATGGTGCCTACCCCTGGAACCAGGGGTGCAGTGAGTTTCTCCTTGGACCCTGGGCCACATGGGGAACACATGGTCTTCTGGAGGAAAATTAGACAACTGTTACAAAAATACTTATATGAATTCTGGGCAAACAATCAACAAGTGTCCATTACAATATGCATCAATAGCAGACCAGTTAAATAAATTAAATGGCATATCCACAGAATGAAATGTTTTGCAGCCATTGCAGATAATTATTATATAGATCTATATTTCTGTGGGAAAATGTTCATTTTAAGTACAAAATAAAAAGATATGAAATGGCTTATATGGAAGCATTCCCATTTTTTTTTTTCAAAAAATGGATAGATGGGTCAACAGCAAAATATATGGAGATATCAGAATATTAACAATGGTTGTCTCTCAGTGGTAGGAATATAGGTGTTTTCATTTTTCCTCTTTCTCCTTATTTTTTAATTTATTTTCCCATATTGAACATTTGTTACCTGTCTAATAATACTGGAAGAAAAAAATTCCAAAGAAAAATGTCCTCTTCTAGAGTTTGAGCCTGTGTTACTTTTTGCTTTAACCAGATTCTCCAGTTTAACAAAGCAAATAGTGCCCCAAATCCTCTTTCTCCCTCCAAAAGCACAGACAAACCCCACAGCAGCATTCTGCTAGGAGAAGACAGATGGAATAATGGAATACCTGGAATAATGGAAAGGTTTGAGAAGAATGACTTCAACCATTTTCCTTTCCCCCAAGTCATTAGTCTTTGGACAACTGAAGATTAAATGGTTCAAAGGAATCTCTGATCAATGTAAGCACAAAATTTATAAACCAGTTCTTCTTAGAAGAGTGAAATAAGGCCTAAAGAAAGTTGGTCAGCAAGCAGGCCTTGCTTAGAGCTCATCTTGGAAACAAGAATGCTAACTGCACTGGTCACCAGCCTCAGTGTCAATTCTCTTTTTCACTTTGGGTTCCAGTAATCATGGTAACATTAATAGCAGCCAATTAATGACACCTGATAAACTCTTTCCATGCATTATTCCATTTGTTAGTCCCAACAATATTTTAAGAAACCGCCTATCATTTTTCCCACTTACAACATAATAAAATAAAACTGAGGTCATGGAGGTAAAGTGACTCATCTATGATCTCACAGATAGAAGCAGAGCCCCAGTTTGAACTCAGGGCTGTCTGGATTTAACACTGCTCTTTCCACTGGAGCATGCCACCTCCTTGATCTTTGAACCAAACGACAAACAGGACATGGAGCATTTTCTCTATATAAGTAGGAATAGTCAGATTGGTGTGGTGTTCGTTAACTCAACGATCTGAGCGAACCCAGATACTGCAGGGCCTGTTTCTCAACCTGCTACAGGGTTGCGGCTCTAGTGATTCTCATAAGGACCATTAGCAAAGAAGAATCAAAGAATTACTGCATCATTGTTTGGGATCCTGGTAAAGATGGCTAATAAAGCAAATACTGCCCCATATCTCCTTTCTCCCTCCAAAAGCACAGACACACATGGGGTGCGTAGCTTAGCCTCAGCCTAAGAAAGGAGTGGTATTTCTCTCTAAGCTAACTAAATTTTATAATCTTGTCATTATCTTGTGAAACACTTGGTACAGGAATGTGGTAATGACCACTGTGCTTAGGTGTACATGCAGAGAAAGGGATGTGACCACATGAATTTTGAAAACTGCAAGATGGTTGGATCAGCAGTGCAGGGCCTGGGCAGCTTGCCTCCAGCTGAATGACAGGGAGAGTTGGCATAACCTTTCTCACCCTCCAGGAAAGGTGCCCCGGTTCCAGGCAATCCTATTAACCTTCCTTCCTACAATGGAGCAAGGAGGGAGAAGGGAGGAAAGGGTTAGAGATCTTCCACTTTTACTGGAATGTTTGCTACAGCATCACATTGAGAAAATAGCCGTTTCAGGAGAAAAGTGTGACTATTTGGGCACTTCAGCATGTATGAGGGAGCTGTGCTTGGCTTCTAGCCCATTATTTTAAGCCACTCTGAAGATAAGCAATTCCTAGGTGTTATCAGATAGGGTGTTTTGTGGGAATTCTCTCCCCATCCTCCTCCAAGCATGAGAGAAAACAAGTGGTTGAGCAGGCAGGACCTCTGAGAGGTCAGGCAGTTGAGCCAGGACCATACAGGAGCATTGAACACGCGAGGCAACGGTAACATCAGACCAAAACATCGGCTCCGTTTCCCTTCAACGCATTTTGAATTAATTTTTAATTCACTCTGCCTTGTCAATTATGAATAGAGATGCCAGCCCCAGCAGAACAGTTGGAGTGTAAGAAGCCCTAAAACTGGTTGCAGAAAAAGTTAAGAACGGTGCTCCGGGGCTCGGCTTGTGAAAGAGCCGCCACCAGGCGCCTTTAGAAGAAATGTCTTAGTATCATGTTACATTATTTCCTTTGTTTAAATCATGACCACTGTGGAAGAGTTGGGTCATCTGCTAATGGCACTTCTAAAGTAAAAATGACCATGTTGTCTTCATGACAAAGTGAATTTCAGCTCATAACCTGCTAAAGGAGAGAGCTGCTAATGACAGCAAGAACAGAATTATAGAGTGCAACGAATTCTTACTCTGTGCTAGGCACTGTGACATACACATATATATTTTTTAAACTGTAAAATACAGCTAACATAAAATTTACCATCTTCATCATTTTTAAGTGTACAGTTTAGTTGTGTTAACTACATTCACGTTGCTGTGCAACCAATCTCCAAAACTCTTTTTATCTTACAAAACTAAAACTCCGTACCCTTTAAGCAATACCCTATCCCCTTTCCCCTGCCAGCCTCTGGCATCCCCCATCCTACTTTTTGTCACTGTGAATTTGACTACGCTAGAGACTTTACATAAGTGAAATCATACAGTATAGTTTTTTTATGACTTTATTTCATTTAGCATCATGTTCTCAAGGTTCATCCATGTTGTAGCATGTGTCAGAACTTCCTTCCTTTTTAAGGCTGAATAATATTCCATTACATTTATATATCACAAGTGGGATTGCTGAATCGCATGGTCATGGTATTTTCATTTCCTGGGGAACTGCCACAGTGTTTGACAAATGAATATTTTCTCATTTGTTCTTGCAGCAATCCTGTAAGACAGGGATAATGATAAGAAAACAGACTCACAAAGGCAAGTAATTAATTTTAGTAATTATGGGGTAGTGGTCAAGAGCGTGGGCTTAGAAGCTGAAACGCCTGGAGCTGAGGTGGAATTGGACCCCAGGTTTCTCCGGCTCAAACTCACCACCCTCTACACACTCACACAAATTGTGCTTTTTAATACTTTCTAAAATTTTATATTTCTACATCAAAACCACCCTGGAAGTGAACCCTTTTGGTTTATTCCCACACAAATTATAAAGCAGGCAAAAAGGAAACCTTTGTAAGTAACCCTGCTGGGAGGAAGGTGCAGTTTTGTTTCCATAGTCATAGCAATGATATTTGTAAAGAAATTACATTTCTAGGTCTGGTCTAGTAATAAAAGAGAGAAATGGAAGGAAGGGACAGGAAAATCCAGTAGTTTTCTTGGGACATAAAGAATAACCAGTTGTATGGAACCAGAATCAAAATAGATGACTAGTGTGTCAGACGGCTCATCAGAGAGGAAATACTGGAAAGTTATTGGATGTAGCACTCCTACACTCACTCACATTAATCTTTAAAATTATGTGCTGTATCACATACACATAAGATACGTTACTTATATTACAGAATGTAATAGGTATAGTTTAAGGAATAATTATAAAGACTTGTGCCCCCGCCTCCGGTTAAACAAACAGAGAAACTTTAGGGAGTTGAGTCTGCCCCTTTCCAATCTCACTCTCCTCCTTTCCAAACACACAGAGGTTAACCAAATCCCAAATTTTGTGTTAATCACTCATTCATGTGTTATCGTAAGTTTATTACATATACATGTATGCATCCCAAATTAATATTTTATATATTGATTTGTTACTGCCAGTTTTTTGTTGGTTTTTTTTTTTTCTTTTTTTGTGATGGGAAAGAGGATCGCAACCCTTGGCTTGGTGTCGCCCGCACCGCGCTCAGCCAGTGAGCGCACCGGCCATCCCTGTATAGGATCCGAACCCGCGGCGGGAGCGCCCGCTGGGCTCCCAGCGCCACACTCTCCCAAGTGAGCCACGGGGTCAGCCCCAGTTTTTGACTTTTATACGAGACGAAATCTAACTGAATAAACAGAATTTTACTTGGACATTTTCCTTTTGCTCTATATTTTGGTTTTGATATGCATCAGTGTACCTGTATATATCTGTGGTTCACTTCCACTGCTGCATAGTATTTCGTAACTTGTTTATCCATTCTCTTGTTAACGGACATCCGGGCTGTTTGCAGTATTTTGTTACTATGAACCATGTGGCAATGCACATTTACTTTGGACAAAAACAGAGAAATGGAACTGCTGGCTCATGTGGTATTCCTCTATTAAGGCTTACTAGGTAATGTGAACAATTTGTCTGAAGTATTCATGCCAATTTATACTTTTACTAGGAGTATCAATTTTTCTACTGCTCTACAGGTTGTCCAATACTTAATAGTAAGTGATTTTTTAAATTTGGCAAATGTGCTGGGTATTAAAGTATATCTCACTGTGGTTTTAGTTTGCATTTCTCCGATTACTTATAAGTTAGTCACTTTTTTGTATGTTTTTTGACCATTGGTATTGCCTCATCTCTGAATTGCCCGTTCAGATTTTTTTGTCTCCTGTTCTACTAAGTCATATGCATGTGGGGATGATGGTGGGTGAGGTGTTTTCCTATTGTTGCCTGGTAGTTCTTAATATATCCTGCACACTAAACCTTTTTAGGTTGCAAATATTTTTCCTGTTTGTGATTTGTCTCCACTCATTGTGACTTCTTAATATACTTAGATGTGTCAATATTCCTCTTTATGGCTTGTATTTTTGTTTTTTATTTAAGAAATATTTTCTGACTCTAATTCTCTAAATTTATTCTCACTTTTCCTTGCACATTTAAATTTTTAATCTATACAAAATCGATTTTCATATGAGGAAAGTATCCTATTTTATTTTTCCCATAGGGATAACAAGTGGTCCCAGCACTAATTATTGAATTATTCTGCAATACCATCTCTGTCATAGATCAAGTTGTCATACGCGTGTGGGTCTCTGGGTTCCTCTCTTCTTTTCCACTGGTCTATTTATTTCTATGTAATATCAAACCATCTTGCTATGTGGTAGAGTAGGTGGCCCTTCCTATTTTTCTTGAAAAATTTTTTGACTGTTCTTGGCCCTTTGATTTTTTGTTTTAGAATCAGCTTGTCAATGCCCATGAAAAATTATGTTGGTGTTCTGATGGGCAAAAAATTGACTCCAGAGATCAATATAGGAAAAATTAAGATCTTTATGACATCGAGTTTTTCTATTCGTAAACATGGTGTATTTTCCCACTTTTTATTTGGGTCTTTTAAATGTTATCTTTCAATGGAGTATAATTGTTTACACATATTTTACATAAACAAATAGCTTTTTAAGATAGATTTCATAATTTTATTGGTATTATTTTTTATTTAAAATTTCTAATTATTGCTGGTATATAAAATGCAGTTGATTCTGTATTTTGATGATATATCCAATAATCTTGCTAAACTCTCTCATTAATAATTTGTACATAAATTATTTTAAGTTTCCTAAGTGGGCATTTATATTATCTATGCATCAGCTTTTGCTTTTCTATTCCTTACAACTCTTGTTTCTTTTCTTTTCCTTATGTACTAACGTGTCCAGCATAACACTGACCACTAGTGGAGACAGCAGTCTTCCTTGCTTCATTCCAGATAAAAAAGGAATGTTTTTAACATTTAACCTTTGAATAGGACATTTTCAGTAGTTTCTTATTGTTGTTTTTATTTTGTTTTATGTAAACTTTATCAGGCAAAGGAAATTAGTTTTATTTCTATTATAAAAGCTTTGTTTTGTTTTTAATCATGAAGTATGGCTTAATTTTGTCCAATTCTTCTCCTTATCTATTATGATGACAGATGATTTTTTTTTTCTCTTCTAATTTGGTAATCTTGTAATTTAGATAAATAGATTTTCTACTGTTAAGTCAACCTTGCTTTCTTGAAAAAAAAAAAAAACAACTTAATTGTGGTATGTAATCTTTCTCATCAGTTTTCTAATATTTGCTTTAGAAAATTTTCAGCTGCATTCTTAAATGAGATTGACCCATATTTTGCTTTTTAATATTGGCCTTTTCTGGTTTAGATATCAAGTTCATAACAACTTCAGAAAGTGAGTTGAGGAATGTTTCTTATTCTGCTTTTCTCTAAATTTGTGTAGCTGGAAGCAGGCAGGAGAGCACACCCAGAGTCCTAGGCAAGGAACCAAGGGGAGTACCCCCACAAAAGCAGGCAAGAGAGTATGCCAAAAACACCACTCCTACGCAGGTGGCCCACCACAGCCACTTTCACCACCACAGCTGCTGCAAAAGTGGCTCAATGCCACAGCAGCAGCTACTGCCACCATGTAGGTAGCCCACTGGACATTCAACTGCACTCACACAATGAGAGTCACCAGTGGAAACTGGAAAAACAAGAGGACATCTCTCTCCTCAGAGCTCACTCCAGGATAATAGAAGAAGAAATGGCTCTACCAGATGACTAGACATCAATGTAGAGATAACAGAAATATGAAAACCCAAGAAAATATGACACCACCAAAATAATATGGTAATTCTCAGATATCAGACCCATATAGCAGGAAATTCTTGAAAAGACTGAAAAAGAATTCTGACCAACAATCTTAAGGAAAACTCACTGAGATACAAGAAGGCACAGACAATATAATGAAAAGAGAAAAAAAAAAAATACAGGACGTGAAGGAGGAAATTTACAAAGAGATTAACACCTTCAAAAAAGAATGTAGCAGAGCTCATGGAACTGAAAGATTCACTCAACAAAATAGAAAACACAACTGATAGCTTAAGCAACAGGCTATAACAAGCAGAAGAAAGAATTTCTGATCTTGGAGAGAGTCTTCTTGAAATAACCCAGGTAGACAAAAAAAAAAAAAAAAAAAAAAAGAAAAGAAAAAAGTAATTTTTAAAAATGAAGAAAATCTAAGAGAGCTAGCAGACAACTTTAGGTGCACAAAATTTGAATCATGGATGTTCCAGAAGGGGAGGAGAAATGAAAAGGCATGGAAAACCTATTCAGTGAAATAATAATGGAAAACTTCCCAGGTATAGGGAGAGACACAGACCTTCAGATCCAGGAGGCTCAAAGAGTCCCAAACAGATTCAACCCAAAAAGATCCTCTCCAAGACACACATTACTGTCAAACTGGCAAAGCTCAAAGACAAAGAGAGAATCTTAAAAGAAGCAAGAGAAAAGGATCAAGTCACCTATAAAGGAGTCCCTATCAGACTAACAGCAGATTTCTGAACAGAAACTCTACAGGCCAGAAGAAAATGGGATTATACAATCAAAACACTAAAAGAAAAAAACTGCCAGCCAAGAATACTATACCCAGCAAGGTTATCCTTCAGAAATGAGGGAAAAGTGGTATGTTTTCCAGACAAACAAAAACTGTAGTAGTCAATCAACACATGACCAGCCTACAAGAAATCCTCAAGGAAGTCCTGCATCTGGAATCTGAAGGATGGTAATCACTACCATGAATATACGAGAAAGAACAAAACCCACTGGTAAAACAAAAATGCAAATGAGAAAGAGAAAGAAACTAAATCTTACCACCACACATAGCCATTGTGACAATGTAATAATGCCCCTATTTTATTTCTGATTTTAGTAATTTGGTCTTTTCTACTTTTTCTTGGTCAGTCTGGAAAAAGGTTTGCAAATTTTGTTGATCTTTTTAAAGAATTAACTTTTGGTTTTTGCTGATTTTCTCTATTGTTTTTTAATTCCATATTTTGTATATTTCTGTTATAATCTTTGTTATTTCCTACTAATATTTGCTTTTGGTTTAGTTTGCTGTTCTTTTTATATTTTCTTAACATAGAAGTTTACATTACTGATTTGAGATTTTTCTTATTTTTAGCATAGGTGTTTACAAGTATAAATTTTCCTCTAACCAATGCACAAGCCCTGCATCCTATAAAGTTTGATATGTTGTGCCTTGGTTTTTATCTCAAAGTACTCTCTAATTTGTCTGTGACTTTTCTTTTTACCCATTGTTTATTTAGGAGAGTGTTGTTTAATTTCTACACATTTGTGAGTTTTCTAAATTTCCTTCTATTATTGTGGTCTGAGAACATATTTTCTAAGATATTAGTCCTTTCTAAAAAAAAAAAGAAAAAAGAAAAAAACATTTAAACAAACAAAAAAAAGTTCATGGAAAGATTCCCATTATCTTTTAGCTCTATTTTTCCATGAACTTTTTGACATGCCATTGTGTTTATGTTCTGTGTTGATGATTTTTTATGCAATTTATATTGATAAACTTAGATATTTAATTTCCGTCCTTGATTGCTTTTTATTAAGCAGACTTGTTGATTTGCTTAGAAGTTAATTTTCTCTTGAAAAGTTTGTTCGTCTTCCTCTGTTTAAATTAATTTGATATTTGTATCCTTTTGGAAGACTTGAGAGAGCTATTTCAAATAACTGTAGAGATTATAAAATGAAATATGTAAAGTATAATAAGTTTTACATCTCCGGTTTTTGAGAAAATTAGAAGCCCTAGTTTCTACAGAGTATTTTGTTATTCAATTTATGTATTTGTTATTTGAACAAATAAATGTGTATATCTTTATTATATTAAAAAAATAAATGTGTGAACTTTGAAATTATCTGTTCCTTCAACATTAAGTAGACTTTGATGTTTCATTTCGAGAAAAAAAATGTTTAATCAATTCCTATAAAACCTATTGGACCATTCAGGTTTTCTACTTTTTCTTGAGTCAATTTTAATAATTTTTATTTTTCTAGTATATGTTTATTATACCTATTTTTAAATTTACTGGCATAAAATTATTATAGGGTCCCTTATTATTTTTTAAGTCTATGCTGAATTTGCATTTATATCTCATTTCCCACTTCTAATACTTTTCTTCTGACTTATTTGAGGTTAGCCAATATTTCTAAAAGTTTGTTAATTTTTTAGAGTTTTCAAAAAAAAACAGGTTTGGGTTTCATTAAACCTCTTTATCTTTGTTTTCTATCATATTTTACTTTATTTTATGTTTGTTTTTATTTTTATCATTCCATTCAACCTAATTGCTTTGAGTTTATTTTCTTGTGCTTCTTCTAACTTCTTAAGTTAGATGTTTAACTCATTTTTTCTTCTTTTCTAATATTGTCATTGAAGGCTATAAGATTCCTTCTAAAAGCAATTTAATTGCATCTCACATTTTGTTATATAGCATGTTTATTATCACTCAGTTCTAAGCCTTCGAAAACATTTTTTTTTTTTTTTTGTCGAATTGTCTTTAGTTCATGAGTTATTGAGAAGTTTGTTTTTAAATTCTAAACTTTTGTGGATGTTATCCTGTAGGCTAGGGAATCAAATCCTAGCACACGGGCTGTCACTTTCTCTGCCACACCCATGCCTGACATCACAAATTGACCCCAGTGTTTTCTTTACTAAGCCTATAAACCTTCCCCATACCGTACTCCAGGCAGCCACCACCAATCAATCAGAGATAGAATGTTAAGATGGAAACTATTGAACATTCCTGTCCTAGGCCATGGGGAGAGGTCTGGGCCCGCATGCAGGGGCTACCAGGCTCATCTTCGTGCTTAAGGAAAATCACTCTGATCTAGAGACAGAAAAAAAATGCCAGTTTTTCCCAATCCTAGAACATTTTATTTTAAATCACAGAAATACAAATGCATCAATTTAACTCAAAGGGATTTACTGACCACCTACTAAGTTTAAGGCAATGGGCTACACATAATGAATGAGACTGTCTTCAGAGAATTTACAGTCAGCCTGGTAATGTGAAGTCTTTAATTCAAAAAGCCTTCACTGGGAACATTCTTTGTGCCTGGCCCTGCTTTATGTATGTGATCTCATTTCTCAACAACTCTGGAAGCATGCTGGTGTTATCTTCCCTTCCCAGATAATGAAACCAGGCTTAGAGAAATGAAGTAGCTCGCCCAAGGTTGACCAGCTAGTGTTAGAGCTGATATCCAAAGCCACATCGATCTGACAGTACTGCACCATTCTGGCTCCTTGAAAAAGATTACAAGGTTTTATTTTTTTCTCTCTCTCTCATTTCATCCACATGCTCAGCCATAGAAGAGAAGGCAGGATGGGAACTGATGGATAAGCAGTCAATTCACTTCTCTGCAGCAGAAAATATATCCAATCTTAAATTACATGATGGTTAGTTAACCAAAAGAATCCTGCTTTTGAGAGCTGTTGTCTGTTTTCCTTATCTGTCTAGGATGATTTGACCAACTAAGTAGAATGCTTATCTTGCAGCTTTAGGGCTTTGAGAAAATATATTCTCCTGTGCTGAGTGCCCTTCCCTAGGGGCCTGTGGGACACAGAGTAAGCAGCCTTCCTGATGTTGTTTCTCTCTAATCCACACTGCACAAGGCAGAGAAGTGGATAGAAGACTGGTCTGTGCTATGTGTACACACATGCATATGTGCAGTTCACATTGCCTGGACACTGGCTATAGGAAAAGTGCATGCATGATTTTATATCTATTATTACATTTCATCTTTCATTAATAGGGTAAGTGTTATATCCCCATTTTACCAAGAAAGGCAGGAGACTCAGGGAGTATACATGATTTACCCAAGACTACCTAGCCATTAACTGGTAGAACTGGACTCTGTCTTTTAAGGACAAGACACATATTCACAAGGCATATGCTACTCTGTTTCTGCAGATGTAAGGGAAATAGAGTGAAGAGATAATGGCACTGATGGGTTTGTCCTAGGTGCAGAAAAAATACGCTATACAATCACTGCAATAACTATAAGATTTGTCCTTAGTCTCACTAATCAAAGTGTGGCCCTCTGACCAGTAGCATTCACTTTACCTCAGAGTTTAGAAATGCAAATTCTGGGGTCCTACCTCATAGCTACTGCATTTTATCAAGAGCCCCAGCTGATTTGTTTGCACACTGAATTTTGAGATATCTGTAAGACACCAGAAAGCCCTTTTTTTTTTTTTTCCATTTACAATTGGGTGTAATTTAATTGCATGTAGACACAGCCCTGTATGTCTAGGCATGTATCCATTTATACATCTCCTCAAAAATACCAGCCTGTCCCTTGGGAATTGCTGTGATCTAAATGTTTTCATCCCCTTAAATTCATATGTTGAAATCCTAATGCCCAAGGTGATGGTATTTAGGAAATGGGGCTTTTGGGAGATGATTAGGTCATGAGGGTGGAGCCCTCACAAATAGGATTAGTGTCCCTAGGGAATGTGTTCACCCGTTCCACCATGTGTGGACCCACCAAGCAGGCATCATCTGTGAAACAGGAAGCATCCCTCACCAGATACCAAACTTGCTGGCATCTAGATCTGGGACTTCCTAGCCTCCAGTACTGTGAGAAAGAAATTTCTGGGGTTTTTGTTTGTTTAAAGCCACCCAGTTTATGGCATACTGTTATAGCAGCCTGAACCAAATGAGGCGGTGACAAAGTTCCAATGCAAGGGTAAGATACTTCTGAATAGCTGGTTAGATTCATGTTTTTATCTTCTTTTCCTCCTTTCCCTTCTTAGTTACTGATTGATTCTGGTTTATAGGCTTGCATGCCCCTTGTTTCATCCTTAATCCACCCCTGAATGATGCTTCTTAATTTCAAATATAAGCATGCCTTTTCCCTGCTTAAAAATCATCAGCAGCTCCATATTATTCACAAGAAAGTCGTGTCCATTTCATCTTTCCAAACTCATATAACCCTCATTTCCTACCTCATATGTGGTATTTGAACCACCCTGTTACTCATGGATCCCAGAATCCTGCCTATCCTCTATGTGGCTATGACATTGCCTGTTTCGTTCCTTGCTCTTGCCTGGAATATGCTTCTGCCCCTCCACTGTCCCTCTGGATCCTCCTTGGATGTCAGAAAAGCCTTCCCCATCACTAGGAAGGGTTAGTTGCTCTTTGCCACAATCTCCCACATACCATAAAAGTGCTTCTCAAACTTTAGTGAGCATTGGAAAGACCTGGAGGGCTTGCTAAAACATAAACTGCTCGGTGCCCCCACCCCAGTTCCTGATTTGCTAGGTCTGGGCTGAGGTGTAAGTACGTGCGTATCTAACAAGCTCCAAGGTGACCCTAATGCTGCTGGTCTAGGGTCCATGCTTTGAAACCACTGTAATATAGGAGAACAAACCACAGAATGTGGTAATCAGCAATTTTCTAAATATGCCTCCACTGCAGGACTCCAAGTCCCTGAGGAGGCGCAGCTGTGCTCTCTCAGGGACTGAAGGAGAGAATGGCTGGGGCAGAGTCGTGCGTTTCGAAATAGTCCTGGCTGGAATCTTGTCTCAGCTTATTATCGTGAAACGATTTCTTCATCTAAGAAGAAAATGTATCTCATGGGGCTATAGTGAGGCATAAAAGAGAAGAGGCAGAAAGTCCCTAGCACATACTATGTGATCAATCAATACTAATGAAAGGAAGGAGAGGTGGGGAGGAAGGAAGAAGGAAATGGGAGAAGGGAATGGAAATCAGCTAATATTTTGGCATCCTGGGCTGTAAACTCAATGTACAGGCAGCATTTCATGGTGGCGTTCTAGTCCCAAGCAAAGCCCGAGTGGAACCGTATAGGCAGAGCCCAGAGCAGCAGCATGATTTTGAAACGTTCACACCCTCCAAGTTTGTAGTCTCAGAGGCTGTAGGGAGTATTTTCCACCCTGATGAATTACAGAGGAGACCTTCCTGTATTCCTAAATAGAACTATTTGGCTGGAGGACACTTTCCAGGTAGGGATTAGCAATCCCAGGTACAAGCTGGGTTTCAGGAGTGGACCATGCTAGCAAATGCTAAAGGCAGAGGCCAGCCCTAGCTTGAGACTTGAAGGTCTCTGGGTAGGGAGGCTGGTGGCTCTGGCTGGCATGGAGAGCTGGGGCTTGGAGCAGTCCACTAGGGAGGGAAAGAAATGAGCTGAGTGAGGAGAAAGCCTGAGCCTCTGTGGCAGGCTGCACAGAACAAGATGTCCTAACTGTTATTCTTCTGTCCCATGCCTTGGGCAGATTTTACTAATCTATCCTTCCCGTCCAGCCTGGACTCTTGACTCAAACCCCTTCTCAGCAGAGCCCACCAACAGCCACTGCCAGATGATCCAAGTCAGCACTCTACAAAATCACAAAACTCTGCAAATCCTGGGATAAGTCTGGAGCAGCACTGTCCAATAGAACAATCTGGGCATGTTCTGTGATGTGTGTGCGCCACTCACTTCATGCAGCTACTAAGCACTTGAAATGCAGCTAGTGTCACTGAGCAATGGGATGTTTGGTTTCATGTGTAATAAATTAAAAGTTAAATTTGTATAACTTTCTTTTTTTTTTTTTTTTTTTTTGCATATGGATGTCCAGCATCTGTTTGTTGGGGAAAAAAATCTATTCTTTCCTCATCAATGTGCCCTAGCACCTTTGTGATTTTTCTTATTTGTGACCTGCTAAGAGATGTTGCCATTTAAAAGCACTATAATATTCCAAGTCTTAGCATGACTATTTAAACTGATTAAAATGAAATAAAATTAAGATTTCAGTTCCTGTGTTGCACTTGCCATGCTGCCAGTGGTCACTACCTTCATGTGGCTACAGTGTTGGTGCTAGAGTATTGGACAACACACATAGGGAAAGTTTCTGTCATTGCAGAAAGCACTACTGGACAGCACTAGTCTAGACCAGTCCCAGATGGAACCACAGGCCTCAAGCAATGAGCAAACAGAAGGCCCAGAGAAGAGATCCACACGGTGGGAGCTGCAGACCAGGATGCAGAAGATTTTCCCATGCACAGCAGAAGGCTGCCATGCAAGGGGGTACTCGAGGCCACACACCTACTGTGTGCTGTCTTGAGTGAACCACCATACTCCGCTGTGAGGTTAGAATCACTCCCCCATGGGACAGAGGAGGAAACTGAGGCTCACAGAATTTAAATAACTTACCCACGGTGTGATGGAGGAATAGGAATCAATACTAGGTTTGACTCCGACATCCTCACTCCTTTTTATTCTTCATTATTTTTATTCTGGCCCCAGGGAGTGCTGGCTGGAGAACGACCTGGGTGGGATTACTCAAGGAACCCACTGCCAATGCAGTCCTCCCTTGACTCATTCAAACTTCTGAGTGGCCGTTTTCAAATTCTACCTGCAGCCAGTCTATACCAAGTTAACAGTAAACTTGTATGGTGATTTACAAGTTCAAAATATGAATTCCATAGTATGAGAGTTTTAAAAGAGAAAGAGAGAGAGAAAACAAAATTGCTTTTGAAGAAAATGGTCATGCAATATTTCAAGGCAGAGAGCATACCATAGAATTGCTATACACATAACTATAATAGTAATAATATATTAGTTTCCCATTTCTGTTGTAACAAATTACCATAAACCTAGTGGCTTAAAGCAATGCAAAGTTACTCTCTTAAAGTTCTGGAGGTCAGAAGTCCTAAAATCAAGGTGTTAGCAGAGGTGCATCCTTTATGGAAGCTCTAGGTAAGAATCTATTTCCCTGCCTTTTCCAGCTTCTAGAAGCTGCCTGCATTCGTTAACTCAAGGTCCCATCCTCCACCTTTAAAACTAGCAGTGTAGCATCTTCCAATCTTTCTCTCTGCTTCCATGGTCATATCACCTTTTCTGGGTCAGATCCTCTTTTCTCCCTCTTGTAAGGACCCTTACGGTCACACTGAGCCCCATCCGAATAATCCAGGATGATCTCTCCCTCTCAAGATCCTTAACATAATCACATCTGCAAAGTCCCTTTTATTTAGCATGTGTGGCATAGTATGAAATATATTTGGTCTTTGTCCCCAGTCCCTGCCACAAAGCACCTAAAACCCTTGGAATTTCCTGAGTGATAGGAGTTATTCATATGAGCCCCCTGAGTTTGTGCTAATGGCTTTGGGTAGGGCCCTAGAGAGCCTCAGGATGGGGCGAGTCACCAGAAAGACAGAGTAAAGGGTTCGAGGGTTGGAATTTTCAACCCCATCCACCAACCTCCAAGAAGGGGAGGTGGGGCTGGAGATCAAGCTCTATAAAGCTCTTTTATATAAAAACTCTTGAACAACAAGATTTGGTGAGCTTCTGGGTTGCTGAACACATGGAGGTTCTGGGAGGGTGGGAGAAGGAAGTCCCACACCCCTTCTCCTATTTCTCAGCCATTCCATCTCTTCATCAGTATCCTTGGTTCTATTGTGTATAATAAGCCGGCAAGTATAAGTAAAGTGTTCCCTGAGTTCTATGAGCTGTCCTAGCAAATCAATCTAACCGTTGTGGGTGGGTTGTCATAAAAACCCACGTTTGTAGGTGGTCACTCAGAAGTACAGGTGACACCTACTACTCATGACTGGCATCTGAAGTGGGGACAGTCTTGTGGGACTGAGTCCTCAACCTGTGGGATCTGATGCTACCTCCAGGTAGATAGTGTCAGAACTGAATTGAATTATAGGACACTCACTTGGTATACGCTGGAGAATTGCTTGTTGTATGTGAGAAAAAAAACACACAGAGGTGTTCTGTGTTGAGTTGAAAGGAAAAAGGAAAAAAAGTTTGTTTTTTTCTCTAGGCCATGTGAGGTAACATATTCACAGCCTCCAGGGATTAAGGCACGGGCATTTTGGGAGGGGCCATTATTCAGCCTACCATACATAATAATAACAAAATAACATTTCTCTTTATCAAATGCTTCCACTGCTGAGAACACTAGACTGGGTGCTTTATTGCTAATCCAGTCAGCCACGCTGCAAAGTAGGCATCAGAGAAGAGAGCCACCCTTTGTCACACACCAAGTAAGTTGCACAGCAAGGATTTCAACCTTGGCACAGCTGTTTAAAGTCCATCTTTGGAGATCTTCATAGAGATCTTCCTAAGCACTACACTGGCACCTGTATTACCTGATTTGTGTTACCTTCTCTCTTCACCCTCACATATGAGTACTTCTGTCCCCAGCTTAGGGTGAGAAAACTGACCTTAAGCAAACAAGGTTTGCTAAGATCAGAGAATGCATGTGACAGATTCTGGTGATTCTTAGCTGCCTGTTTTTAACCTGAACACTGTAGGTCCCATAGCCACAGCCAATGGTGGCCCCAGTCAGCCCCAAGATGAATGGCCTGCCGTGACTCAGTTACCACCACCTGCATCTCAGCCAATCTGCAGGTGCCAAAGCATAGGGGCTCACCACGGCTCGCCACCAGCATGTATTTATCAGCTGGAATGACTTTATATTCTACTTGCTAAATTGGATTTCTTTCAGAAAAGGAGAAGGCGGCAGATAAAAGCAGATTTTATGGCCATCCAATCAGAGGAAGCTGAATTTCATTTGAGCAGGTGAGACTAGATGTCTTTCAGCTTTCACTTTTAAAACCCAGGGGAAGCACTTAGATGTTGAGGCCAATTCATCAGGCTTTAGGAGGCTTTTTTATTAGTCACTTACAGCAAACATTTTCTCTTTTACAGATGGTTACCTATTGCAACAGAAATGCCTGTCGAGGCTCAATGCCAAGCTGAGACGTGGAAAGTAAGGGGGGAGGTAAATGGCAGCATCCCATTCCAAGTCAGTAATGAGAGAATTCAGCAAGGTGCCAGAGTTAGTCAAGGGGGAAGAGGGGACTCCGATGAATGGTACTGGAACAATTCGACATCCATATGCAAAAAATGAACATCCACATTTAGCTCACACCATATGAAAAATCAACTCAAAACGGATCATAGATTTAAATGTAAAGCCTAAGACTATAAATCATCTAGAAGAAAATGGGAGAAAGTTTCTGTGACCTTGGGTTAGGCAAAGACGTTTAAAGATAGGACACAAATCAAAAATCATAGAAGGAGGAAATTGATAACGTGAACTTTATTAAAATTAAAAACTTCTTCTCTTTAAAAGGCATTGTGAAGAAAAAAAAAAAAAGAAAAACAAGCTACAGACTGGGAGAAAGTGTTTGTGAAACACATATCTGATAAGGGACCTATATCCAGAATATATAAAGAACCCTTATAGCTCAATGGTTAGAAGATAAAAACTTTTAAAAAATGGACAAAAGATTTGAACACTTATTCAAATGAGGATACAGATGTCAAATAAGCACATAAAAATGCTCAGTACCACTAGCCATTAGTTAAATGCAAATTAAAACCACAAGGAGATACCTTTACACACCTAATAGAATGACAAAAAACAAACAAACAAAAGCCATCAGTATCAACTACTACAGAGGATGCAGAGGAACTGGAACTCTTATATGTTGCTGGCAGGAATGCAAAATGGCTCTTCCAGCCAGTTGGAAGAACAGTTTGGCAATTTCTTATATGGTTAAAATATACTCCACTGTATGACTAAGCAATTCTGTTATAGATGTTCACCTAAGAGAAATGAAAATATATATCCATAAAAATACCTGTATGCAAATGGTTTATAACAGCTTCATTCATAACAGCCCAAAGTTAGAAACAATCCAAACGTTCTTCAACTAATGAATGGATACATTGTATATCCCTACAATAGAATGCTACTGCTATGATTTGAATGTCCCCTCCAAAACTCATGTTGAAATTTAATTACCATTGTGATGGTATTAAGAGATGGGATCATTAAGAGGTGATTAGGCCATGAGGACTCCACCCTCATGAATGGATTAATGTCATCATTGTGTGAGTAGGTGTGTTATTGCAAGGGTGGGCTGTTTTAAAAGTGAATTTGGCTCTTTCTTGCTCTCTCGCTCTTATCCTCTCTTGCCCTTCTGCCTTCTGCCATGGGATGACATAGCAGGAAGGTCCTCACCAGATGCCAGCACCATGTTCTTAGACTGTCCAGCCTCCAGAACCATTAGCCAAATAAACTTCTTTTCTTTATAAACTACCCAGTTGGTGGTATTCTGTTATAACAGCAGAAAATGGAACAAGACAGCTACTAAGCAATAAAAAGGAATGAACTGCTGACATAAGCAATAACACGAATGATCTTCAAAAGCATTACGTTAGTCAAAAGAAGCCAGGCACAAAATGCCACATACTGTACGATTTTATTTATAGGGTAATCTGGAGAAAAGACAAGACCATAGGGACAGAAATCAGATTAGGGGGCTGGAAATGGGGGCAAGGTGGGGGAGGTCTTTGACTACAAACGGACTTCAGGGAACTTTCTAGGGTGATGGGAATGTTCTATATCTGAACTGTGGTTCAGTGACTCTAAACCTTTGTCAAAACACCTTGAGTTGCACACGTAAGGATAAATGTCACTCTTTGTAAATTATCAATAAAGCTGACTTTGAACAGAAAGAGTGAGAGTTCACATCCTGCTCTTTCCTCCTCCCAGTAATATGTAAAAGTAATAATAAAGGTGAAAATGACAATGTTAGCACAATTATTCCAATTGTAGAAATTTATTCTGTAGCACACACATTTAGTACCATGAATCATGTCCCTGTATTCCCCAGAGCACAAAGCCTGTGAAATTGGATAATCCTTCCTTTATCTTCTGTTTCTACCACAAAAAATAAAAAAATAAAAAATAAAAATAATGGACTTTCATTTTCCAAAATGTCCTTTTTCTGGAAAAAGATGATATTTTATTTCTTTATACTCTGTTTCAATCCACAAAGGAATAGAAGCAGCTTACAAGACTGCTTTCAATAAAACAGAGGCTATAAATAAAAAATCAGGGCTAAAGAAAATCAAGAATACAGAGGAAGTTGGGATGTGGATGGGCAGAGCATGAGCTTTCACATACTTACTCATTTATCCATGACTTTCCTGGTGGCCAAAGGAGCAGGGTGGGGGTAGGAGTTAGGAGAGAGGATGGAAAAAATCAGTGAGTCAAATAATTTACACGGCACTTAACCAGAAACCCTCTAGCTCCTCAATGGAAGAAGATGATACCAACACAAGTAGAATTTCAGCAGCTTCACCACTTCTAACTGGCTTTGGTCTGGGAGAGACTCAGCTCAGCTGGAAAACCAGGAGCAAATATGATCTCAGGGAGAGCCTTTCCCACATCTGGTACCCTCTGGATCACCATGTTGCTATTCAGGTGGCCTCCTTCCCTATGGCCAGATTGTCCGGGAAAGAAGCAGTGTGGACTCCAGAAAGGGCCCTGGACAAGACATCGACTGGGGTCTGGGTTTTGGTCGTGACTCAGACACTGGCTGGTTGTTGCATGGCTTTGTGCAGGCTACTTGACTCCCTGTGCCTCATTGTCCTCATCTGTAAAATGGACATACTTAATGTAAAAGCCTCCAGGATTGTTGTAAGAATTCCATTTCCAAATGTGAGTTTTGTGAACAGTGAGGGGGTGAGCCGGAGGATGGAGCCTTCTGCAGGACAAAGCACACTGCAGTCTGCACCTGAGCTTCCCAGGCTCCAGGGAAACAAGAGACTGAGGCTCAAGAGAGGGAGAACATGCTCAGCATTCTGATCCTGCCTATGTCCTCAAACAGGACCAGTCCTGGGGAAGGATCCTCTTCCTTGTGGCAACACCCTGCCTTTGATCCAGACCCATCTTTGAGACTGGAAGATGGGAGCAGGGGAAGGCGACCTCCTCTCAGAACTAATAGGAGTCACAAATTTTTTAATGTAATTACAGACTCTTTATAAACATGATTTTTAATGGCTGCATTGAGTAGAGAAAACACGTCACTAAATCATTCCCCCATAGCCCTCTTCTCCCAGATCTTGCTGTTTTAACACACCCTGTAGCCCTTGTCTTTATGCACACAGCTTCTCATTAGTAAATGGGTTACCAGACAAACTAAAAGGACATATGACTGGAGAAGGCCATAGCTCCTATTATGGGTGGAATTATGTCCCCCCAAAAGATACTGGAGTCATCACCCCAGTATTGTAAATGTGATCTTACTTGGAAATAGGGTCCTTGTACATGATCAAGTTAAGTTGAGGTCATTAGGATGGGCCCTAATCCAGTACTGCTGTGTCCTTATAAAAAGGAGAAATTTGGACACAGAGACAGATACACATAGAGGGACAGCTATGTGGAGACACAGAGTGAATACCTTCCACAAACCAAGGGATGCCTGACACAGAAGTTAGATGATAGCCACAGAACAGATTCTCCTGCACAGCCCTCAGAAGGAACCTACCCTGCCAACACCTTGATCTCGGACTTCTATCCTCCAGAACTGTGAGACAATACATTTTTGTTATTTAAGCCACCCAGCTGGTGGTACTTAGTTATGGCAGCCTGAGCCAACTCCTACAGCTTCCCAAATGCTGCTTCAATGCCAGCCTATGAGCAGGTTTGCAGTGGTCTGTGGTACATTAAGAAAAAAAAGAAAAAAGGAAAATGTACAGAATCCTTTATAATTCTAAACTCATTCAATGTTTTATTGTCACAGACTACTCTTGTCATACTAAATGTAGGTTCATTGTTATGTCATCACCTGGCAGGATAAAAGTTGTTTTTGTTTTGTTTTTATATGACTCCAAGAAATCTAAAGGTATAGAAAACACTGGAATAAATCCTCATTGAATGGCCCTTCACAACTCTGCTTCAGCATTTCTAGATGAGCAGTAGAACACTCCAGAATGCAGAAAGGACATAAAGGTTGCATTCTAGGTGGCTGTATGGCAACCTGCAGACAGCAAGGACCTGGAAAGACTTACCTTTGTCCCCACAACTTTCTGCACAGACTCTTGAATATAGATGTGCTCTGTAATTCTTACTGACGGATTAATAAATCAGCAAAATGAAATGTGATTTTTGAGCCAAAGGGAGGCATGACATCATGAGGAAGGACCAGGAATGCCAGGGTGGCTTTCCTGCTGGGAGGGCTGCTGCTACCCTTGCCAGATCTGTGGTGGACCTTGCTAATCATCATGGCCATCTTTCTTGAAACCCAAGAAGGGTTGGCACATGAAGTGAGTCCAATCTCTTCTCTAAATACCCAGGGAACAAATCCTCTCTGAAACTCTAACAACCTAGGATGTATACTGGGGTCTCAGTAATCACAACCCCAGATGGAATTTCTGGCTCTCTCTCACAGGCTAGACTGCTAAGAAGCAGCCCCTTCCCTGCCTTACTATGATTCAGGATAACACAAAGCATGTTTCCCCTGAGTATGGAGGAACACTTGAACCTTTAGACACTGGTCACAATCACCTATAGCTGCTCCTGCTGTTCAGGTGCTGCAACCAGAGCCTAAATATCTCCTGTGTCTAATATAATACACAATCTGGGTATGGGCGGGAATTCCCACATAGTGCACGTGAAATAATCATGTGTCAGGATTCGATCTGGGCCACTCCCCCTGGTGTGTTCATGGTGTCCTGAAGCCTGAAGCCCTGAGCAAAACTGAGGCAGCCCTGCCTGCCTGCATTCTCCCCACCAGCTCCATCACCATTCTGATCAGACCTAGTGTGTGAGTTTTCTGTGGCTGCTCTAACAAATGAGCACTAAGTTAGAGGCTCAAAACAACATGAATGTATTCTCTCACAGTTCTGGAGACCAGAAGTTCAAAATCAGTTTCAATGCATTGACATCAAGATATCTGCAGGGCTACACTCCCTGTGAAGGCTCTAGGGGAGAATCGTTCCCTGCCTCTTCCAGCTACTGGTGCCTGAGTGTATTCCTTGGCATGTGGCCACATCACTCCAATCTGCTTTGACCAGAATCTTAAAATCTCTTTCTGCTTTGTGGTCCTATCACCTTCTCCTCTTCTGTCTCAAGTCTCCCTCTGTTTCTCTCTTATAATGATAGTCATGAATACATTTAGGCCCACCCAGATAATCCCCCCATCTCAAGATTCTTAACTTAATCATATATTTTGCCATATAAGCCAATATTTACAGGTTCTAGGGATCATAACTTGGATATCTTTGGGGAGGGGTGTTTTTCAGTCTAACATACCTGCCTTTATCTCTATATTTCATCCTGGCCATGCTCATTATGATCAATGCAGCTGATGTGTTGCATTAGAATCCACGGGATATACGGAGTCCATGTGAGCTCATGCCCAAGGTTGGGGTAGGGATGGGGGGTTACTGATGAGGCTTCAGGGCTGTAGTTGAAGACAACAAAATCAAGTTGGTTCTGGGCTTTTCTGGCAGATAGGGTGAGGGCAAAGCCTTGCTCAAACCCAGCATTCATGGTATATATATAGAGAGAAGCTCAGTTCTCCATCTTCAGGTACATCTATGCATGACCCTATTGCAGCCTCCAGGACTGTAGAAACAGCGTTGCCCATAGCCCTGTGAACACTTTTCTCTTCTCTTAAGTTTCCCTCCCCAGGAATAGATAAAATTGATCGTCTACCCAAGAATTATTTCCTCCTTTCTCTCCTTCTCAACAGAACCCACATATTATTTAGAGACTCATCTTCCTTCTTAAGGTCTAAACTTTGCAGGAAGCTACCTCCACCTTACAAGCTATAGAGATTGGGCTCTGATTAATGTAAGCCAGTCATGGTGGGGGTCCATGCATGGTGGAAGTGCTGCAGCATTTAGTGAGTGTATGGGGAGCTGATGTAAGAATAAAGTTTATTTACTGAAGATGGCAGAATGAAGAATGGAAATATATGGGTCTTAAATAAGATAGCTGAGCTGTTGAATTAGCCTCCTCACTTCCAGAATTCTTAACATGTGAGACAATAAGTTTCCTTATTGTTAAGACAATTTGAGTTGGAGCCAAAAGCATTCTAAGTCATCTCTGGTCCAAAGACCTGATCTTGCTTAAACAAGCCCACTTTTCCTTTTGGCAACAGAAAAAGGAGAACTGTCAATATTGTACAGAGAAGCTTATATTAGATTTGGGGTCAGGGTCCATTTTTATGTAACAAGTTGGTGAACACTGAATTCACCAAAATTCTCTTACAAAGTGTTAGTTGTCTTAGTGGGGGAAATAGAAGGATAAATGTTTGAAATCACAGCAGAGAACTTGAAGCATTTAAGCTTGTGCAAAAAAGAGGAGAGAGTATCATTTGTTACTTGGGAGGAGGTGGAATGGTAGAATAAAAGAAAAAAAGAGAGGAAAGGGAGCCAGAGGCAGCAGAACACTAGGGACCCCATGGTGTTGCAACTTCTGCTGAACACCTCACCCATCTCCTCACATCTTCCGACTCTAGAATAGTTTACAAAAAATCACAAAATGCTGGTAAAATTTGACCACTCATAGAAATAAGCAACAGAGCTGATTTTTGGTCTCTAGGAGATTACAGCATGAAATAAACAGCACACAAAGGAACAAGAGTATAAAGACAGACAGAAACATAACAAGTAATTCCCCATGAATTTTCCCCAAATCAAGAAGAGACATTTGGTTCTCATTAGATTTTACTATTAGAGCCTGAGCAACAGGAGCGCTAGATTATATCTGGGTTGTAGTTATGTTACCATTCCTAATACTGTTTCTGTGTCATGAATTACACTGGACTATTTGGCTCAACCTCTCCCAAAATCTGGACCCCCAGTCCACCAGTAGTTTTTGCATTGAGCACTTTTAGTCTGCTCTACTCTGTGGTCAGTGCAAGCCATGCTCACCAGCCCCTCTTGGAAAAGCATAGCTTCCAGCACTCACATTCTCCTAATGGGTATTTTCTCTTCCCACCTTGCCTGCTGCTCTCTTTCTTTTATGCATTCTTGGCATTGTGGCCCTTAGACTTTTCAGCGTTTTGAGAGTTTGAATATAGCCTTTTCTAAAGAAATGCCTTTCTAGCAGGATTTCCCAACATGGACACTTAGGGCTGCCATTTGCATAAGTAAGCAGTCATTTGTACAAATGAAATGAGCAGTTACATATGTGCAGATAGGTCCTAATAGGTACCGTATGCTTCAATTACCCATTTTTCCCAGCCCCCTGGACTGGTTGGTTATTAACGCAACAGATGGAGCAATTTAGCACTAGCAAACTCCCCAAATGCCACCCTTCCCCTCCTCCTCCCAGATCCACCAGCATCTCCTGGCATCCTGCACTTCTTTGTCACTGCAGAACGAATGCCACTAAGCAGTATCCAACACATGCCCTTAGTTCTGCTGACAACTAAATTGCATTTCCTTAACAAGAGTACCACTCGGGAAATCCAACAGGCTTTCATTGTCAAAGAGACTCTTGGCTGACAGAAGCTGAGTTTCTAAATTGCATCTTCTGTAAAAGCTGGCCTGTTTGGAGTTCTGTCAGCTGAATGTCTCCAAACTGTCTGGAGTTCAGGGTTAATTGATGTTTGCTAAGAGGACCCGAAGTTCTGGTGAGATCCTGGGGTTTCCATGAGCTGTCAGGAAAATGTGGGTGATGTTCAGCACAGCCCGTCATACCATCAGAAAAACTCAGAAATCTTCAGAAACTGAACCAAACAGGGAATCATAGAAGCCAGGGTTTCGAGCTGTTTTTTTTTTTTTCAACCCTGGAGGTCCATGGAGTCTGAGTGGGCTAAGATCCTGCCCTTTAAAACTCTGTTCTAACCAGACCTGTTCTGTTCTTACTTAATGGACTGTATTATTTATTGGGCTTACTCATATGAATAAAAGATTCCACAGCCAAAATAAGTTGAAAACCCAAACTATTTTAGGGTTCTGACCTGGCCTTCCAAAATCTTTTAAGTTCTTGAAGTGATGGGCGTACGGGAGGTGGTGGAATAGAAGCTATTTTTAAATATTTCACAAAGCTTAATAGCGCATCTCCATTTGCTGAACGCTCCCTGAATGTCAAGTGATTTTATCCGCCCCCCAACTTCATCTACCACCTTCACAGCATGACTCAGAGGCTATGTCTCCAGCACAGACCCCGTTTCCAGAATCCAGACCTGAATAGACATTCGTCCAAACCACTTGTTCTTTTGGAACTCTCAAGGCATCTCGAACTCTGTGTGTCCAAACCCAAAGATATGATTTCCTCCCTGTCGTCCACTGTCCACATGGGTTCTTTTTCCATCATTCCCATCTCACAAAAGGCAATTTCCTCTATTAAGCTACACACCACAGAACCCTACAAATCATTCTTGACAATGCCTTCTCCCTTTCCTCATGGATCTAGACTATCCATCCCCTTGATGTTCCCTTCTTAACATCTTCATAGACCGTTCATATCTCTTCATTTCCTCTGACATCACCCCACTCAAGAATCACTTGAATATGCAACTGCGAAGTGTCTTCTCTGGTCTCCTTGCTTCCATCCTCCCTTCTCCACTCCAAATCCCTTCCCCACTTTTTACAAGGTGAACCTGAATGTTTGCACATCTTATGATGAAGAACACAGTCCCTAACATGGCCCAAGACTATACAAGGCCCGGCCTCATCTCTGACCATGTGGCTTCTTGTTTCCTGTGGTCCAGCTACTCTAGCTTTTTCTCAGTTCATTGTATGCATCAGGCTCCCTCCCACCACAGGGCCGTCATCCATGCTGTTTCCTCTGCCTGGAATGCTTTTGCCTCCCTCCTTTGTCTAGTCAACACGTCCTCATCTTTCAGAGCTCCACTCCAGCCCTGCTACCTCTGTGACTCTTTCCTAGGTCTCTGGCATTTAGTCCCTCTTGATTGCTATTCCACTTCTGCACAGCACTTGAGACAATCCAATTTACAGATTATTTGATGAATATCTAGCTCCACTGTGGATGGTAAGATTCTTAAGAGCAGAGACCACATCCGCTTTTCTTCATCCTAGTAGCCTCAGGATCTAGCATGGAGCCCGGTGCACGCTGGGTGCTAGATAATATCTATGAGAGGAAGGGATGAAGGAAGGAAGATTTCCATGCTGAGGCCTAGAAATAGCCCATGTTCTGTGTGATGTTGAATTGGTTGCCTTACACTAATGAGAAGCTCCAAAGAGCATCTTTGTTTAAAAATGAATAAATGCAATAATAATTACTCCTGTTAATTCGTTTTCTTTTGCAGGCAGAATCTTTTAAAATAAATGAGGGAAAAATAGAAGAAATCCTTAACAAAGAGTTTGGAAACCCTTGTGCCACCTAACCTTATTTTTCCACATTGAGTAAACATCTATTGTTTGTCTGGGCTTTTACTTGCATTATTTCATCTAATTCTCTAAGCAACCTCACAGGTAGGTATTTTATCCTTTTTTCAATAAATGAGGAAATGGAGACTCTGAAAAGTTATGTAACGTGCTGAAAGGCACACAGCTAGAAAGAGACAAAGCCAAGATTGGCGTGCATGTCTGTCTCACCCAAAAGCCCAGCTCTTTTTACACTGTGTACTGACAGTTTTCCCACCACTTTTCAGTGGAGGAAACTGAAGCAGGCAGAAGTGACTTGTCCATGGTCATGCTGCTAGTAAACAACAGAAGGAGGGCGAGATAGAAGCCTAACTCCCATACCACCACTCTGTTCTTTCCATAATCATGCATATTTCACTACATTCAAATCCCACAGAAATATGGAAACCATCAACAATCTATAAGAGACTTGAACTAGCCTGAGGACCTGGAGTTATACAGGCAACTCTCAATTTGCCATAGCAAACCGGGTCCCTTGGAAAACAGAGACTGAGGAAAAACTAAATGCTAACATATCAGGGCAGTGAGAGGGAGGTGCAATCTCACAGAAACAAAACGAGGGACAAATGAAACTTCAGAAGGGAAGGAGGAGAAGCCAGCCAGTGCAAGCTGGTTAAGTTGGTTCATTACCCAGTGGGCCACAGCTTTGCCAGAGAACAAGCCAGTTGCTTGGTCTCTTGGAACATTCCAGAAAGGTTGTATGGGACCGCTGTGTTGCAGAAGATTCCATCAGTGTTGTGAGAGTGACTCGATTCAACTGCTCATCTCCATCCCTCACAGGGTCCTAACTCTGCACTTCTAGATGGTGTCAGCTGGCCTCTGAAGCCTTCCTGCTAGTCCGTGCTTATCTGGACAGCCAGTACCCGGGCGTTCCCACTATCAGCCTCCCACCACCACCGTGCTCACTGTAGAGGGCACGATGGAGAGACGCTGAGGCCACAGGGGGTTAGAAGCTGAGTCACAGGCACCTGCAGCTGGTGCTTTAGGAACGTGGAAACAGTGCAATATATTGCTAGAGCAGCTCCAGCTGAGACACAAACCATGCAACCCATCCCAGAGGCAACTGGGGCCTCTGTGGGGTATGCTTCATAATGTTAAATTATTCTCCTTTTCAGGTCTGATATAATAGTGGACAGAGGAAAGAACATGGACTTCGTAGTGGAAAAGATATGCTTTTGAATCCTGACTCCTACCTCATCAAAGTTCTGGGACTCTCCCCTCATCTGTAGTACGGGGATAATGTGGTATCTGCAGCATTGGATTGTTGTAGGACCATTTTTCAAGCTTATGTGGGACAGCAGGCAGAGTAGAATGCACGTACGATTCCAGAAGGCTGAGGGTGCAGGTTAAAACAGACTTCTGCATACATGAGATGTCCTGGAAGCCCACGCTATCATTTAAAATGAGCATCAGATATGCACTCTAGTTCGTAATATATCATGTTTGTTTTCATCATCAAAACTTTCCCTCAACAAAATTTTAAATAAAAACCAAAGTTCCAGAAAGAGCTTTATCCTGAGAATATGTACATCTTCTGAAACACCATCAGAGTCCCTGCTGGGGGTGCCTAAGTACCCCAGTTTGAAAGCACACTTTATTATTAGTGACAATGACCAAAATAACTACTATTTATTGATACATTTTGGCCACTTAGTTTGCATTTTCATAGTTGATGGTGTCAAAAACGTGATGAGTTAGGATTATTTCTCCAATTTTACAGATGAGAGAACCAAGGCTAGGGGAGATTAAGTGCCCGGCTTAAGCTCACACAGTGTGTAATATTCAAAGCAAGGATTTGAATCTGATTAATCATGTACAAAGGCCAGATATTTTATCCACCAACTACATGGCTTCCTGATGAATGTGAAATGGCTGGCCCAGTGCCTGGCACATGGCAGAATTAAGAGAAGTTCTCTCTGTCCTTGCCTCTCACTCAGCATGTGAAAGTCAGCGTGCACCACCAGGAGCAGATACTGGCAAGCCATTCCCTCCAGGTATAGCATGAGCCGGGCTGTCATTTACCAGAAAGATGGCTAGGATAACTTCACCTCTTGTTCATCAGTTGAGCCTAAATTTCTCTTTCTGCCTCCCTCCAAACTGAGTTGTCTGCAAATCTGCCAAGTGTTCCCCAAAGCTGTCAAGCTGTTACTATTTAGTGGGGACCTAAACAGTGGGGACCTAATAGCTGTTACTATTTAGTGGAGGGTAATGGCTAGTACCTGCCCTCTATTACTGGGGTAAATTGCCCCAAAGAGGGAAGAGGCTGCAGCCAAGTGTAGGAGCCATTTTGCAGGCAGAGGCATCCTTCATGATCTTGGGAACTTAAATAGATCAATCTCCCATTTAAAGGGAAATTAATGGAAACTTTTCCTCCAAGAAAAAATTAAAATAAAGGGTACTGAATTTCAGAGTGGAAAAATACTAAGCCAAAAGGGTATTGCTGTTATTCTGTTAAGTTTCTGTAAAGAGAATTAGAGTTTGACTGTGATGGTCACTGTGTTTTTTACACGTTCTCTCCCTGGTCAGTCTCTTGATTGAAACCATCTTGTATGACAGCGCTCCCTAGTTATATCCATCCATCCACCCATCCACTCAACCACCTGTAAGCAGAAGGCACCTGCTCTGGGCCAGCTAATGCTCTGGGCTCTCAGAAGGGTCATCCACAACCCTGACTTCTTCTACCAACCAGATACTGAAGATGCAGATGCATTGCCTCCTGCCCTGGCCTCTCCAAGCTCCACACTGGGATGTGCCTATGCTTAAAACAAAGTCACCTCTGTTTATGAAGCACAGCACTGACCTCACCTTTCCTAGCTCCATCCCCAACTTACTTCTCCCATAGAGTCTGTAGTGGCATCACCATGTATAGTGATTCAATGTGGTTTGGACACAAGTAAAAATCTTGAAAAGTTCTACATGCACTGCATCTCAAATAGTAACCACATAGTTGATGAGGGGAAGTTATTCTTTATCTCTTGGTGAAGAAGGAACGGATGATTGGATGATCACCATTTTGCAACCCTTAATGAAGTAATGCATTTGGCATTACTGATCAGAAGCCTCTAACATCAGAAACAGAGAAATGATAGGATCTGAGCTGCTTCCTGTGCACGGCACCACATATGCCATGGCCCTGGCAAAGCATCAAACCTGGATCTGAAGCTTCTAGAGCCTACCATTGACTTACGGGAAAATACAGAGACAAAGGAACTTGTTAAATTCCACCAAGGGAATGCAATTAGCGAAGTCCAGACTGTGGGAAACATAGAAGACACATGGCTCAGTTCCCTCAACAATAACAAATTGTAAGATGGTGGAGAAAGAACCTATAGATCTTTTAAGAGTCTTGTGAGACATGTTAACTGATCATACAGTGTATTTTATTTGGATACCAATTCAAAAAAATAAATTTAAGAAGAGACATTTATAAGACAATAGGGAAGTATAAACACTGAGTAGATGTTTAGTGATATTAAGTAACTATTATTGATTGCTTTGAGCTGTGATGATGGTATTGTGATTATATTTTTAAAAGGGAGTTTTGCTCTGCCTCGGAGACGCCGACAACGACACGGGTTTTTTCAAGATGGCGGCGGCGGCAGCGGCTGGCGCGGAGTAGCTGAGGTGGAAAAGGCGGCCACTGGGCCTCAGGCAGCCGGGAAACTTGTGGACCTTCCTCTCGCCATCTCTTAAGGGAGGACTGCTGCAGCTGACCGGTCGTGGGGGGTGACTGCCACTTTGCCCCCGGCAGGAGAGGCTGCCTCATTTACAGGCAACAGCTTTGAAGTGTGGAGCAGGAAAAGAACTGTTTCTTAGCTGCAAAAGCGAGTCTCGAAACAGGGAACACGGCGCCAGGGCTGCTGTGGATGCAGCCAGGATCCCGGAGGCCGGGGCCGCGTTGAAGGCGGCCAGCTGCCCTATTCAGGATTCGAGGTTTCAGGCCGGCATTAAAGAAGATTCCTGGGAGCGCCCGAGCCGCGCGGCGACTGAACAGCCCGAGGCGGCAGCGGCTGAGAACTGGGAAAGGTGGCAAACCAGAGACAGAGAGCGAGCACCTGACCTGACACAGCACTGTGAGTGATCCCTGGCACAGCTCTGTTGGGGGGGGGGGTGGATGCCCACGCGGCTCCCGCCTGCACCACCAGGCCACTCACCGCCCGGTGCTGCCTCCATTTTCCCAGGTGCGGGCAGCTCCGCCCTGCTCGGCCATCACTGAGACCTCCCACTTGCTGGCCTGGCGCCGGGCTTTCCGGAGCCTGCGGACCGGCCTCCGCTCCCACTCCCTCCGCGGTTCTCTGGCGGGGCTGGTGGCGGGGGGCGTTCCGGGCCAGTGTCGGGAGGGCAAGGAAGTACGGGCGGGCCGACTGCCACTCCACCATACCCTGGACTCCGGCCCCAGGTAAACTCCCTGTTACTGGGAGGCAGATACCATCTCTGCGGCCACCAGTTTGGAAAAAAGCCTAACGAATTTCTGGTTGGGAATAGTGTGGTAGGAGAGTTCCCAGGTCCGCTTGAACCTGCCGGAGACCAGGCTGCAGGTGGGCGCTAGACTCGGTTTATACTGGGGGGATACAAAGGTGAACAAGACCCGAGAAAGATCTACATAGTGCTACAAAGGCACCCAGAGAGACTGGTCGTCTGTGCCCAGCAGAAACCTGGTAGACTTCCTGGGCGAGGCGGTGCCGAGCAGGGTCTTGAAGGCCCAGCTGATAGACGAGGGGTGCAGAAGACACGCCCCAGCCCAGCACAGTGCGCACAGAGTGGGGAGACGTGCGGCCAGGGAGGTGGAGACTCGACAAAAACCACACACCCGGTGGGGTCGCCACTGCACGATCTAACAGCCTGGGCCAGAGCACACGGAACAGGGAGAAGTCCTGCACAGGAAGTGAAAGCTCAACAGAGATCACACACCCTGTGGTACGTGATCCACCAGCCCAGCAGAGTCCAAGCTGACCAGAAAGGTGGCTCCCTGGAGAAGCCCAAGACCCGAGGCAACCACACACACAAGGCACTAGAGGCCAACTGAGCAGTCACGGAGGGAGCCATACGAAATTGGCAACCACAGCAACATCCTAGTTAGTCATTAGTCTCAAACCGGTGGACTGTGAAACCCCCGGCCACAATGAATAAACACCAAAAAAAAGACACCAGAAATACAAAAAATCAAGAAAGTACACCACCAAAAGTTAATAAATCTCAAACTCTAGATCCTATAGAACAAGAAGCCCTTGAAATGACTGACAAGGAATTTCGAGTGATAATTCTAAGGAAACTGAATGAGATACAAGAAAACTCAGCTAGACATCATGATGAAATGAGGAAAAGTATACAGGATCTGAAAGAGGAAATATACAAGGAAATCAATGTCCTGAAAAAAAATGTAGCAGAACTTGCTGAACTGAAGAAGTTATTCAACGAAATAAAAAACACAACGGAGAGTTTAACCAGCAGGCTTGTCGAAGTTGAAGAGAGAACCTCTGAACTTGAAGATGGGCTGTTTGAAATAACACAAGCAGACAAAAAGAAAGAAAAAAGAATCAAGGACATTGAAGAAAATCTGAGAGAGATATCAGACAACCTTAAGCGATCAAATATCCGAGTCATGGGTATTGCAGAAGGGGAGGAAAATGGAGATTCCATTGAAAACATATTCAACAAAATAGTGGCAGAAAACTTCCCAGTTATAGGAAAAATCACAGATCTTCAGATCCAGGAAGCTCAACGATCTCCAAATGTATTCAACCCAAAAAGACCTTCTCCAAGACATGTCATAGTCAAATTGGCAAAACTCAGAGATAAAGAGAGAATCTTAAAAGCTGCAAGAGAGAAGCGTCAAATCACCTATAAGGGAGCCCCAATCAGGTTAACATCAGACTTTTCATCACAAACCCTAAAAGCTAGAAAGGAATGGGATGATATTTTCAAAATACTAAAAGACAAAGCTTGCCAGCCAAGAATACTCTACCCTGCAAGGCTATCCTTCCGAAATGAGGGGCAAATAGTATATTTCTCAGACAAACAAAAACTGCAGAAGTTCACTACCACAAGACCACCCTTACAAGAAATCCTCAAGGGAGTACTGGGTTTGGTTCCTGAAAAATAACTACCACTGCCATAAAAACCCAAGAAAAATCTAAACCCGCTAGTATAATAAAAATGGCATTCATGAAGAGAAAACAAGCTAACAAAAACACTATCTACAACCTAAGGAACCAACAAACACAGAAAACAAACAGTAAATCAGAAAGCAAGGAACAAAAGACACCTAAGACAACCAAACAACCAATAAAATGCTAGGAATAAATCAACACCTTTCAATAACAACTCTTAATGTAAAAGGCTTAAATTCCCCAATTAAAAGACACAGACTGGCTGACTGGATCAAAAAGCAGGACCCAACTATATGCTGCCTACAAGAGACCCACCTCACCCATAAAGATTCACACAGACTAAGAGTGAAAGGATGGAAAAAGATTTACCATGCAAACAGAAAAGAAAAACGAGCTGGAGTAGCTATTCTTATATCTGACAAAATAGACTTTAAACTAAAAACCATAAAAAGAGACAATGAGGGACACTACTTAATGATAAAAGGACTGATCCATCAAGAAGACATAACAATCATAAATATGTACGCACCCAATGTTGGAGCAGCCAGATTTATAAAACAAACTCTATTAGACCTAAAGAAGGAAATAGACACTAATACCATAATAGCAGGGGACCTGAACACCCCACTGTCAATATTAGACAGATCATCTAGGCAAAGAATCAGTAGAGAAACACAAGATCTAAACAAGACTCTAGACCAATTGGAATTGGCAGATATCTACAGAACATTCCACCCAACAACCTCAGAATATTCATTTTTCTCATCAGCACATGGATCATTCTCCAGGATAGATCACATATTAGGTCACAAATCAAGTCTCAATAAATTCAAAAAAATTGGAATTATCCCATGTATCTTCTCAGACCACAATGGATTAAAACTAGAAATTAATAACAAACGAACCTCTGGAAACTATACAAACACATGGAAATTAAACAGCATTCTACTTAATGACATATGGGTCCAAGAAGAAATCAAGCAGGAAATCAAAAAATTTATTGAAACTAATGAAAACAATGATACATCATACCAAAACCTGTGGGATACTGCAAAAGCAGTATTGAGGGGAAAATTTATTGCATTAAACGCTCACTTCAGAAGAATAGAAAGATGGCAAGTGAACAACCTAACACTTCACCTTAAAGAACTAGAAAAACAAGAACAATCCAAACCTAAAGTTAGCAGACGGAAAGAAATCATTAAGATCAGAGCAGAACTGAATGAAATTGAAAACCAAAAAACAATTCAAAAGATCAACGAATCAAAAAGTTGGTTTTTTGAAAAGATAAATAAAATTGACAAACCATTAGCATGACTAACAAAAAAAAAGAAGAGAGAAGACTCAAATAACAAAAATTAGAAATGAAAAAGGCGATATTACAACTGATTCATCTGAAATACAAGGAATCATTCGAGACTACTATAAACAACTATACGCCAACAAATTTGAAAATCTGGAGGAAATGGATAAATTTCTGGACACACACAAGCTCCCAAAACTGAACCGTGAAGACGTAGAAAATTTGAACAGACCAATAACAATAAAGGAGATTGAAGCTGTTATCAGAAGGCTCCCAACAAAGAAAAGCCCAGGACCAGATGGATTCACAGCAGAATTTTACCAAACATTCAAACAGGAATTGACACCGATTCTTTACAAACTATTCCAAAAGACTGAAACGGACGCAAATCTCCCAAACTCATTCTATGAAGCAAACATCATCCTGATACCAAAACCAGGTAAAGATATAACCAAAAAAGAAAACTACAGGCCAATATCCTTGATGAATATAGATGCAAAAATCCTCACTAAATTACTAGCAAACAGAATACAGCAACACATATGTAAAATTATTCATCACGATCAAGTGGGATTCATCCCAGGGATGCAAGGTTGGTTCAACATACGCAAATCAATAAATGTGATACACCATATTAATAAACTCAAACACAAGGACCATATGATCATCTCTGTAGATGCTGAAAAAGCATTTGATAAAGTTCAGCACTCATTCATGACAAAGACCCTCTATACGTTAGGTATAGAGGGAAAGTATCTCAACATAATTAAAGCCATATATGCCAAACCCACTGCCAATATCATCCTGAATGGGGAAAAGCTGAAAGCTTTTCCTTTAAGAACAGGAACTAGACAAGGATGCCCACTCTCACCACTCCTATTCAACATAGTGTTGGAAGTACTAGCCAGAGCAATCAGAGAAGAGAAGGAAATAAAGGGCATTCAAATTGGAAAAGATGAAGTCAAACTGTCCCTGTTTGCAGATGACATGATCCTATATATCGAACAGCCTAAAACCTCTACAAAAAAACTGCTGGAATTGATAAATGATTTCAGCACAGTAGCAGGATACAAAATCAACACACAAAAATCAGTAGCATTTCTTTTCTCCAATAGTGAACATGCAGAAAGAGAAATCAAGAAAGCCTGCCCATTTACAATAGCCACCAAAAAAATAAAATACTTAGGAATTGAGTTAAACAAGGAGGTGAAAAATCTCTATAATGAGAACTACAAACCACTGCCGAGAGAAATTAGAGAGGATACAAGAAGATGGAAAGATATCCCATGCTCTTGGATTGGAAGAATCAACATAGTGAAAATGTCCATACTACCCAAAGTGATATACAAATTCAATGCAATCCCCATCAAAATTCCAAAGACATTTTTCTCAGAAATGGAAAAAACTATCCAGACATTTATATGGAACAATAAAAGACCACGCATAGCCAAAGCAATGCTGAGCAAAAAAAATAAAGCTGAAGGCATAACACTACCTGACATTAAGCTATACTACAAAGCTATAATAACCAAAACAGTATGGTACTGGCATAAAAACAGACACACTGACCAATGGAATAGAATAGAGAATCCAGAAATCAACCCACACACTTACTGTCAGCTGATCTTTGACAAAGGCACCAAGCCTATTCAGTGGCAAAGGGACTGCCTCTTCAGCAAATGGTGGTGGGACAACTGGATATCCATATGCAGGAGAATGAAACTAGATCCATACCTCTCGCCGTATACTAAAATCAACTCAAAATGGATTAAGGATTTAAATATACACCCTGAAACAATAAAACTTCTTAAAGAAAACATATGAGAAACACTTCAGGAAATAGGACTGGGCACAGACTTCATGAATACGACCCCAAAAGCACGGGCAACCAAAGGAAAAATAAACAAATGGGATTATATCAAACTAAAAAGCTTCTGCACAGCAAAAGAAACAATTAAAAGAGTTAAAAGACAACCAACAGAGTGGGAGAAAATATTTGCAAAATATATATCTGACAAAGGATTAATATCCAGAATATATAAGGAACTCAAACAAATGTACAAGAAGAAAACAAGCAACCCAATTAAAAAATGGGCAAAAGAGGTAAGTAGGCATTTCTCTAAGGAAGATATACAAATGGCCAACAGACATATGAAAAAATGCTCAACATCACTCAGCATCTGGGAAATGCAAATCAAAACCACATTGAGATACCATCTAACCCCAGTTAGGATGGCTAAAATCCAAAAGACTATGAACGATAAATGCTGGCGAGGCTGCGGAGAAAAAGGAACTCTCATACATTGTTGGTGGGACTGCAAAATGGTGCAGCCTCTATGGAAAATGGTATGGAGGTTCCTCAAACAACTGCAGATAGATCTACCATACGACCCAGCTATCCCACTGTTGGGAATATACCCAGAGGAATGGAAATCATCAAGTCGAAGGTATACCTGTTTCCCAATGTTTATCGCAGCACTCTTTACAATAGCCAAGAGTTGGAACCAGCCCAAATGCCCATCATCGGATGAGTGGATATGGAAAATGTGGTACATCTACACAATGGAATACTACTCAGCTATAAAAACAAATGAAATACTGCCATTTGCAACAACATGGATGGACCTTGAGAGAATTATATTAAGTGAAACAAGTCAGGCACAGAAAGAGAAATACCACATGTTCTCACTTATTGGTGGGAGCTAAAAATTAATATATAAATTCACACACACACACAAACACACACAGACACACAGACACACACACACACAAACCGGGGGGGGGGGGGAGAAGATATAACAACCACAATTATTTGAAGTTGATACGACAAGCAAACAGAAAGGACATTGTTGGGGGGGAGGGGGGAGGGTGAAGGGAGGGAGGTTTTGGTGATGGGGAGCAATAATCAGCCACAATGTATATCGACAAAATAAAATTTAAAAAATAAATAAATAAATAAATAAAAGGGAGTTTTGCTTTTAGTACTACATACTGAAATATTTAACAGATGAAATGATAAGATGTTTGGGATTTACTTCACAATCATCTGGGGTGCATCTGGGGTGCAGATGACACAAGGTTGTTCACAGTTGACAAATGTCAAAGCTGGGTGATGCATATATGAGAGTTTGACATACCATTCTATTTTTATATATTTGAAATATACCATAATTTTCTTAAAAAACCCTTTAAATAGTGCCTTAAACAAGATTTATTAACAAATATTTTTTCAAGACCTACTATGTGTTGTGTAGGTGATTGAAATACTCAGCAACAAAACAGACAAAGATTTTTGCCTTCCTCAAGCTTCCATTCAGCTGGGAAGACACAGACTATGAATGATAAACATAATAAATAGCATGAGCAGTTACAGGGTTGGAATTCAGGGAGGCAGTGGGTTGTAATTTTAAACTGGGTGGTAGTGACATTTGTGCAAAGACTAGATGGAGATGAGGGAGTTAGTCACATGAATATATGGGGCAAGGAAATGCCTGGGAGAGGGAATAGCCTATGCAAAAGCCAGGAGGCAGGAGTGTGCTGCTAAGCTTCAGCAGTAGCAAGGAGACCAGTGTGGCTGAAGCAGAAGGAGTCTGGAGAACAGTAGTTCAGAAGAGGAATCAAAGGGTGAACGGATGGAGAAAAGATCATGTAAGGCCCTGCGGACCCTCTTAAGGACTTTGACTTTTACAGGATGGGGAGCCACGCAGAGTTCTGAGCAGAGGAAGGGCATGATTGGACCACATGGAAAAACAATCAGTTTGGCTGCTATGTTGGGAATAGACTGCAGGGAGCAGAAGTGGTAGCAGGGAGTTCACTTTGGAGGCTCCTGTGGTTATGGAAATGGTGGCTCCGACTGGGGTGATGGGAGTGAAGATGGACAGAAGAGGTAGGAGTCTGGATATATTTTGAAAGTAGAGCCACCAAGATTGCAAGTGGAGTGTGAGAAAACGAGCGACGTTGAGGATGACTGCAAGATTTAGAGCCAGAGCAATTCTAAGGATGGAGTTCTGTGTCAATTCCATCTCTGAATCAGACGAAGTTGACGTAGAATTTGTATTTCTCCCTCATATGCAGGAAGTCCGGAATAAGCCATCCAGGGCTTGTATGGCGGCTGCACCTTGGTCATGGACCCAGATTGTTTCTAGCTTTCTCTTCCAAGACATCCAAACAGCAGAGAGAAGCATCCACCTTCCAAACAGCAGAGAGAAACAACAGAGAGAAAGGAGAACCACTGACATGGTCCAGCTGTATTTTAAGGACATTTTCCAGAAGCTGCCACAAGATTCTTCTGCTTACATCTCATTGTCTGGAACTTAGCCACATGCCATGGCCTAATTCCTGGGATTCTAGGAAATATAGCCTCTATTCCCAGTACCCAATGAAAAACTGGAGGTTTTATTACTAGAGAAAAGGGAGAGAATGTGTATGAGGGTAACCACATGTAATCTCTGCCATACCATCCACCCAGTTGCCTAAAGTGGAGCACTAGTCATTTTCAGCTGCTCATCCTAAAGTAGTGTCAATTTCATCTCTTCAGTGGAATAGCATATTTCTCATCAGCCTGTGCTTTTAAATCAATTAAACATGATCTTAAGTTCATCCTGCCCCTTACAAGCTCTGAGACCTTACACTTCTATTCCTGTGATACTTTGCATAAGCTTCCCCCAGGTCTAGAATGTTCCTTATCCTCCTTCTTCATGTAGCATACTCCTAGTCATTCCTCAATACCCTACCCAAATGGTCCTGTGTGGTCATTCCCATGAGGAAGCTTCCTTGACTTTATCTGAATGATACGTACTTGTCTCCCTAATTGATGTATTCTTCCCTAAGTACTATATCTTCTTCATTTCTGTGTGCCCAGCACCAATCAACATTCAGAAAATGTTTCCTGTTTTTGAACTGTATTTACAAATATTTGAATGTTTGCATGTAGTAATAATTAAATAAATGATAGCTATTGGTATCATTGTGGTTACCATTATTATCATAATTATTTTGCTGTCATGTACAAAATTTATGTGGTTGCCTGGCTCTTAATCTACATGCTTGTAAAGCGAGTCAATGGAGTAAAAATTCACCAGTGAAATCCCAACTAAAAATGGGTCTTTGGAAAGTGACCAAAATAAGAAGTGATGTTTTAGGGAGGCTGGCAACCCTGTCACAGCTAAATGGGCCTTCATTTTTTCAGTGTGTGAAGCCCAGAGCAAAATCCAGGCACGTCTGATGAAACTTCTGTCTTCTTTCCAAAGCCTTAAATCAAAGAGAAATTTGCTTACAGCATCAACTCTGAGTCTTAAAAAAGCAGTGCATTAGCATCAACAATGGGATTAATTAGACTTCCCTGGAAACTGTTCAAACAAAGGATTTTGCAGTTCTCTGGGAAGGTCAGGCTTTTTCATGCTTTCTTGCAGCAGTTCAAGTTATCATCTCTGTGCAGGCCCGTGCTCTGCCACAGGCGGAGAAACCTTCACTCCACCGCCCTGGGGTCTGGTGAGATCAGATAATGGTTCTCAGGACGTGTGGGGACTGGGTCAGGATGACCTTATTTGCCAGAGTGCCCAAGTCCTAGGACCTGAAGCTAATGGAAAGACCAGGGCTTTGAGTTTTAATATAAGCTCTGCCATTTATCTCACTGGACTTCATTTTCCTCCTCTGTGAAATGGGAGTGATACTGTCTGTAAAGCAAGGTTGCCATAAATGTTAAAAGAGGTAATGGGGTTTTTCTAAACTTCGGTGATTTGCACACAACTATCCTGATTTCACCAAAATAGTGTACCTTTTTTGCTATAATGACTTGATACTTTCTTTTAATCTATATATTTTAGGAGAAAAGGCTACATTCTTACTTTAATTAGAAAAACAAAATTTTAAAATTAAACAACCAAAAACTATTAAAATAGTCATTAAAATATCTTTTAAAAAATTCCTGTATTGCTAAAAATAAACCAGCAAGGCACTACATGAGCCAAGCTTTGGGAAAGACTGTGATATTGTCTGTATAAGAGGGAAGTTCCCCTGGGACAACACAGACGGCTTGGTCTTTGTGCAGGTTGGAAATTCTGGTCCCCAGAATAGGGGACCTTTCCCTACTTCTTCCCACAGAGTTTCATCATTGTCTCTGGGCCGAATCATCTCCTCATCATCTTAGAAGTTCTTACTGCCTGTAAGCTGATGTTAGCACCCTGAAATGGTAGGAGACACATCCCCTCATGTAGTCTATCAGAGGAGGTGCACGAACCCACACTACAGCTAGGGTTCAGATTTGTGCAGCCCTGAAGGCAGCCAAACTCGTCTGTTTTTCCAGTGTTACTCCAATCGGACCGTAATGGGCTTTTCCTCCTTTAGAATTCCTATATTTATCTACTAGAACACTTTTGTTTTTAAACTACTGTATCCTCAGTTAGAGCTCTTTGGATACAAGTGGCAGAGAAATCCTTCCTGGGCTCATTTAAGTAATGGGAATTTATTTATTCTCAAAACTGAATAGTCCAGTGGCTTCAGGCATGAATTGATCCAGGACTAAAATCATGTGACCAGGATGGACTTTTCTCTCCATTTATTTGCCTTGTTTTCTTCAGTGTGGTTTCCTTCTTTGCAGGCTCCCCCCTCGTGGTCATCAATGACTAACTTGAGCTCCCAGGGCTCACCTGTCTAGGGTTAAAGCCAGCAGAAATAGGTAAGCCTCACTAAGCCAGTATTCTTAGCAAAATCCTGGAATCTGTTCTGATTGGAAATTTTAGAGCACTTGCCCACCCCCGTATCAATCAATCACTGTCACCAGGGGATACAGCTTTTGGATTGCTCATTCCTCAGTCAGACATCTCTGCCAAAAACACAGGGGCCAAAAGTGGAGCTGGAGATAGCCTCACAAAAAGGAAATTGGGAGGTGGTTACAAGAAGGGTGAATGGATGTTAGGGGCAGAAACCACACACGTTCAGCCTATCAGTTAATATCACATTCAGTTGCTTATAAATGAAAAGCAAAAAAGGCTTTAAAAAGATAGAAGTACAGTTCTCTCACATAAAAAACATATGGGGGTGGATATTACAAAGCTGGTGTGATGGTTCCATGTTATCATTAAGAATTTGCACGTAGCTATTCCCAAAGCTGCATCATGGCCTTAGATGGGTGCTGGAGGTTCAGCCTGTTATCCTGGGTTGGCAGTAGAAGGAAGCAGTTACGTGCAGGGAAATCGGAGGCAAACAGGACCCCTCCCAGCTGAGTTCATGGCCACTCACATTTCATGGCTATACCCAGCTCCAAGGTAGGGAAGGCTGGAACATATACTTTTTTTTAGGCAGCTGAAAATCAGGAGTCTGTTATTGAAATCCTTTTAAGTATGTTCCCTCTGGCTCAGGCTTAGCATCTGAAGCATGTTTCAGTCCTGTTTCATTTGCCTTTTCATTAAAAGCAATATCCATGACCTTCTGGATGCTACCTATGCCCTTTATCTCATTTGATGCCTACAAAGCCTGGGGGATTGGTACTAACTGTCCCCACACTGCACAGATGAGAAAACCAGGTTCAAAGAGGTGAAGTAACTGTGCCCTATCACACAGAGGGTAAGTACCAGATCAGGGACTCAGGCTTTGATCTCCATCTCTTATTCCACTAATCCTGATTCCTCATTACTACAGCTGCTCCCTCTGAGAAGGGGAAAGAATTTGAACCCTGCCTCCAGCATCCAGCCTTGAGAAGGGGCTCCGAACGTGTCTGTTGATGACTGCCAGGACAATGGCAGTTTTGGGGTGGTGGGTGTACATGATGGTGCTTGCTATTGAATACAAATGAATGAACACACTAATAGATTCTCCTGAGCAATTAATTCTTAAATCAAAAATTGCATATCAGAATGGATCTACTGTTTAATACAGAGCTCAGTGCTGTCCTGGAGCAAAATCCTATGGCAGCTGGTATCTCTGTAGCTCAGCAGTTTCAAACGCAATGATTTCCTATGAAGCAGCCACTTCTACCACTTCCATTGTTAGCGTGTACTAAATATGACTTTAAACTGAGCTTGTATTAGGGGCCCTGGTCACTCAAATTTGCCCTTTGTGTGTTTGTTTGCATGGATCAGTGTTTTTAAGTATCTCTCTCTCTCTCTCTTTCTCTCTCTCTCTCTCTCTCTCTCTCTCTCTCTATATATATATATATATATATATATATATTTTACTTTGAGTGTCTTTAAATAATACCTGTGCCATAAATTGTTCTCCATGGCCTTATCAGGGGCTGTCAGGTCCCACGTGGCTGGCTCCTAAAGACCCCTGCTTTTAACAGATTTCAGTTTTGACATGGGTTTTAAACCCTGGCTGTGGGTTTTATCTTTTTTTCATTTTTCCAGGACAACAAACAGCCAAGTCAGTGTGGAGCCGTGCATAATCTGTCCTTTGAAGCATATTTTCCCAGACCCTGTGCCTTCACACATCCTGTCTTTTCTCCTGTGTTCTCTCCTACCTTGTCCACATGGTGAATTCCTTCTGTGTTCAAGAACCAGATCTTTCGATTTAGCACAGCCCACACCCTCATGTAATCCTGTGTTCTGAGCCACTTGATTCTTTTCTGCAGAGAAAACCCAGCTAGCGGCCTTTTCCTCTCCTGGGACTTCCTCCAGGCCCTGCTGTCCTTAACCTTGAATCTTCTTTCTCTCCTCCAGCTCCTGTCCTGTGGACCTAACTCAAATCCCCCAGCTCTGCCTGGGGACTCTGCCTCCTTCTGCAGGGAGGGCAGCCCCAGGCCTGGAATACACTGTCCCAGGGGACCCTATGTCCACCCCTAGATCCTGCCTCTCTGGGATGGGAGGGTTAAGCGCCCCTTAGGGGATTTTCTAGGTTGGTGAAGAAGGGTGGGCTGCCTGAGAATTCAACCTGGTGCAAAGTGACTTCCAGCTCTTCGTATTTCACTGGGCAAAGGCCTAGTGTATATAACTGTTTTATTTAGGTTATTCCTGGACCCACTGGGGTTTGTCTCAAAAGAAGCCCAGAACCTAGACTAAGGTGGAATGAGCTCTGGATTTCCCTGAGTAATTAAGTAATAGGAAAAAGGAGCTTTCTCTGGGCAGCCAGGAGACAGGGAAAAGTGGTCTGAGTATTGGGAAAAGCAGGGAGACAGGTCTAGGAAGAGAGGAGGTCCCCACCACATGGAGCAGGCCGGGCTTTAGAGAGAAAAGTTATCTAAAGAGAAACTCTAAGGGCTGGGGGTGGAGAAGAAAGGTTTAAGAATAGTGGCTGGATTTTGTTTTTTTTTTTTTTTGTCCAGCATTATTGGGGTATATTTGGCCGGTAAATATTGTATACGTTTAAGGTGTACAACGTGATGTTTTGATATTACATATGTATTGTGAAATGATTACCACAATTGAGCTAATTAACACATCTGTCACCTGCCCTAGTCAACACTGTGTGTGTAGTAAGAACACTTAAGATCTGCTGTCTCAGCAAATATCAAGTATACAGTGCAGCATCTTTAGTCCCCAGGTTGTACATCAGCTCCCCAGAACACATTCATCATATTACTGAAAGTTCGTGCCCTTTCAACAGCAAACTGATTGGATTTTAAATAGTTTCCTGTGCTGAGTTCTAAGGCCCTCCTTTGTAACGACTCTCAGCAGCCCAGTCCAAAAGAGAATCTGGGGATGGGAAGCAAGGGGCAGAGAGGGGGCCACAGCCTCAGGCAGGAAAGCTAATGTAGGTCACTCAGCCAGCTGAAAGCAGGAATTGGCATAAGGGACACTGGGAGAATGTCTCATTTGGGGTTTCTCAGGAATCCCCAAAGTGGGTGATGGGGACTCAGGCCAATTTGTCTGGCCATTAAGTCTGGCCTCAGTAGACTGGGCCAGCTGGGTTACACTTTCTCAGTGGGAAACCTGATAAAAGCCCCTGCCTCTCTAGAGCTCTCGGCACTAGTTAGAGCAGGAGGCTCGGAGGTTACTGTGGTCTGCTCAGCACTCATGGTCCCTGGCTGCCTGCTTTCTCTCTTGGAATGGCTCTACTTCCTCAAGGAGTTGGAGATAACTAGAAATTGCTGCCAGGGCATCTCCTGAATCAAAGGGGCTTGTTTCTATTCTTGTCTCTGGCACTGCAAGGTCGTGCAGCTGCAGCACCATGATTCTCAGCTGTTCAGCTCAATCTGAAAATGGGGAGGGAAGGAATCCACTCTTTCTGTGTGGATGTGGGGTCGTGAGCATGCAGCCCCTGCCAGTTGTCTGCCTCCTGCAAGAAATTCCTCAGGAACTAGTGAGGAGAGGACAGGAGTTCTGTAGTTGGAAGATCTGGAAATGGATTCTGCCCTCCAACTCAAGGTGTGGCACAGGCAAGTCAAGTCACCTGTCTGGCACAGTTTCTTCATCTATAAAAAGTAGTGGTGACACCTGCCCCACAGAGTTGCAGGAGGAGGTGCAGGTGAAGAGCTAATGCAGGCAGTAAACACCTTAGTTAGCACCGTCATCACTGAGGCTCCAAGTGGGCTTTCGGCCATCGGACGGGAATCTGCCAGTGACAGACACTGCCTAACAAGGCATAAGAATTCAATAAACCCGTGTTCTTCCCATGGCAGAAGACCACCTCTCTGGGGTTCCTAGCTTGAGTCTCTGCCAGCTCCACGCTCCCTGACAAATAATGTAACAGGCTCAGTTGCTCCCAGGAGAAGGGTGAGCCCAGAAGTAACTGTCCTCTCACTTCTCCTCGAGACTGGGAGTTGGGGAGGAGAGGAGAACTGGGTGCCCCTCTGAGAACCCCAGACTGGGCTCCAGCCCCCAAGGAGAGAGAGGCTTGGTGCCCCATTAATCGGTCACTGTAGAGCTCAACTTTCTAACCTGGTTGGGAAGAACATGGGTGTCCTGGCCATAGTGCAGTGGGATGAAGAGGTGAGGGCTGGGGTTGGGGGGAAGGGTCCATGGCAAAGTTTGTCTATAGAGCAGAGTGTTTAAGAGGGTGATGTTGTGAAAGCCAGGAAATCCATCTCAGCTCTGCCCCTGACTGGCTATGTGCCCCTTAACTTCACAGTATTGACGGGCTTGTAACGTAAATTAAAATCTTGAATACATTCCAGATTCAGCACAGTGACTAGCACCTGGTGAGCAGCACGTATTTTACCAGATGGATTCTATTAAAACAGAGAGAAAACCCACCCCAAACTGACAACAACCAAAAAAAGAAATAGAAAGAAAAGAAAAGGAATTTATTGGTCTTACAATTAAAAAGTCTGGGGTGAATAACTTAAAGTATTACTTGGTCCAGGGGTTTGAATGATGTCCCAGCTGTCTTTGTCTCTTGGCTCCGTACCCCACAGGCTCTCATCATGGCAGCAAAATCTCTACAGCAGCTCCTAAGCTCATTCGTACCCTCCCACATCCGAGTCCTGCAGGCAGGATGTAAATGCTTCCTCCAGGGGCTGCAAACAGAGCTCCTGGTTTGCTCTGCCCCAATTTGATTGTCTTGGCCCAGGGTTTGTGCCCAATCCTAAAGCCGGTCACTGAACCAGGCAGGCAGTGGGGATGGAATGTGCCCACTTGCCCAGGCAAGTTTTCTCTCTGGAGACTGACAGTGAAGCCCCTGCAAACCCCATGACCTAAGAATGAAGGCAGGATGGGGCCCCAAATTAGAATCAGGAGCTGTTACTGGAAGTAGAGTAAATGGATGCTGGACAGACAAATAGTGACCATAATTCCACAATGATCGACATCAAATAAACAGATTTGTTGATTCTAGTAAGATTAGGCTTCCAGAACCAGATCCCTATGCTGTCTTGATGTCCAAAAAAAATGTCTTCTGTCCTCCTGGGTGGAGGCTTGACCTCACTCTTGGGGATGCAGGTGGTCTTTGTCCCCATACCTCAGTCCCCTGGCAGTCCTCATCCCCAATTATAAACAAAGCACCCTTACCATGCTGTGGAATCGCATCTGATAAAACATAAGAAAAGTCTGCTGTGTTCATCATGGAAATGGCCCATTCTTGGGAGAGCCTGAACCGAGTTTGTCTTCATAACCACAGAAATCCAATTATCATCTCTCCAGAAATCACACATGTGGAGACCGCTTTCTGTAATTAATTGGTTCTATTTCTTGTGCTGGGCATTTTGGGGGGCCTAAGATGAGGGTTCTTCTGTGAGGCTGATCAGGGACCTGAGGCCTGGGCCGTCCAAGACCTTCGATTAGCTAAGCTCAGCGAAGCCACAGTCCCAGGCCAGCTTTGCCAAGAGAGCTCTTACTCTCTGCGCTGACACATATATCGCCAGCAGTGTGGAGAGGGGCCTGTCTTCTTTCAATCCCTTGATTTATTTTAAGACCTGGAAAAGTGCCTTCACTCTGGACTTGACAGCCTGGCGTGTAAAGGCTCACAGCCATTGCCTAGCTCGTGGTTACACTCTCTCATTTGTCCCTTCAGCTCCTGTAAGTCCCCTCTCTCCTGCCTACTCTCTAACCCTGGACCAAGTCTTTTTCAGAGGAGTTCACTGGAGAAGACCTCACATGTGCTCATATCAGGTGTCCCCTGATGCTCGGGACACCACAGCTCTCTGGCAGTGGCCAGTGCTGCTGACCAGCTTGTTACAGACACCAGCCATGTATGTCCACTTCTCCATCCTAGCTATGGTAGGCTGAATAATGGCCCCCAAAGATGCCCATGTCCTAATCCCAGAAACCTGTGAATGTTACCTGATATGGGATTTTGCAGACGTGATTAAGTTAAAGATCTTATGTCGAGGAGATTATCCCAGATTATCTCAGTGGGCCTGATGTAATGGTAGGAGCCCTTATAAAAAGGAGGCAGGAGATGAGAGTAGGGAGAAGGTGCTCTGAAACAAAGGCAGAGATTGGAGTGCTGTGGCTATGAGCCAGTGAGTGCAGGCAGCCTCTAGAAGCTAGAAGAGGGGGGGAAATGGATCATCTCCTGAGGTCTCCAGAAGAAATCAGCCCTACAGACACCTTATTTTGGACCCATAAGACAGATTTTGGACTTCTGACCTCCAGAACTGCAAGAGAGTAAATTTGTGTGTTTTTAAGTCACCATGTTTGTGGTGATTTGTTACAGTAGCAACAGGAAACTAATACACTGGCTCTGGCTGAGTCTCTTGGGTGGTAGGGAATGCTTGTGCCCCTTTGAGTAGCACTTGAGAATGTTGCCTACACATTTGGGGAGCTTAAGTGAAGCAGTGCTTTCAGTTTTTATGTATTTAAAGTCAGGGAGGGTGCAGCCAGGAATCTGGCTGAGCTGCCATCCTGGGACTCGGCACTCTCTTTCATAGCTAAGGTGACCTCACATTGTCAGTGAGTTCTGCCTGGCATTGTCTGACTCTGATGTTTGTCTCTAAGGGGTTCCAAAGTTCCCAAAATAACCTCAAAATAACCATAGGAGCAAGTTTTGCCATATCAAGGAAACACTGCCCTCAGATGTGAAAAAGAGGTGTATTCCATGAACACCAGAGAGTCTGGATTTAGCTCTCTACGTGTGGCAGAAAAGATGCAGGCACCAGAAGATAAGAAATGAGGCCAACTGTATGTAATCCGGACTCTCAGCTTCTTTTCTGCTTAGCCAAACCTTCCCCTGCCACTTGAGAAAGAGTCAATAGGATTTTAATAATAATTCTAACATTTATTGAGCACCTACTAAATGCTAGATATGAAGTGCTTCTTTATGTGAAAGACCTCAGTTAATCCTCACAATAACTCTAAGAGGCAAGTACTATCATTATTCCCACTTTACAGATGAAAAAATAATGGTCTACCTTAATTCAAGCCTTGAGATCGGATTATATTTAGAGATTGTTAGATATGAGGATACTTGAAAAATTTCATGGAATGGTTCATATTATCTTTCAATTCTGTTTTCCCATGAACTTTTTGAAGTATCCTTGTACAGCCGCACTATCTGTGGTAACTGATAAACACCAAAATCTCAGTGGTTTAAATTTATCTCTCATTTATATAAAATCCAGCTGATGACTGTTTTCCACATGGTCCTCCGGGGATCCAGACTCTCCTTTTTGAGGCTCGGCCATCCTCAAAGCCCTTAGAGTCCCTCTTTTACAGCTGCGAATGGGAAAAATGAGAAAGGGTTCCCAGTGGGAGGAATTTCATGGGCAAGGCCTCTGACCGCATCCCACCGGCCACAACTCAGTCATGAGACTATACCTAACGGCAACGGAGTCTTGGAAATGTGTCTGGCTGTGTACCCAGGAGGAAAAGGAACACAGAACATTGCCGCTGTCTTAGAAGATGAGGAAGAATAGTCTCTAATAACTCTCCAGTTTCTAAATTGGACAACCACATAAATGGTGATTCCATTAACCCAAGAGAAGATGACCCACTACACACCTATTAGAATGGCCAACATCCAGAACACTGACAGCACCAAATGCTGGTGAGGATGTGGGGCAACAGGAACTCTCATTCATTGATGGTGGGAATGCAAAATAGTACAGCCTCTTTGGAAGACAGTTTGGTGGTTTCTCACAGAACTTCACATATTCTTACTGTATGATCCAACAATCATGCTCCTTGGTATTTACCCAAAGGAGTTGGAAAGAAAAATCTGCTAAAAACAAATGCTTATAGCAGTTTTATTCATAATTGCCATAACCTGGAAGCAACCAAGAAGTCCTACAGGAAGTGAGTGAATAAGTAAACTGTGGTTCATTCAGACAACAGACTACAATTCAACACTAAAAGGAAAACAACTATCAAGCCATGAATAGATATAGAGGAAGCTTAAATGCATATTCCTAAGTGAAAAAAGCCAGTCTGAAAAGGCTACCTGCTGTATGCTTTCAACTATATGACATTCTGGGATAGATAAAACTGTGGATGCAGTAAAAGATCAGTAGTTGCTAGGGGTTAGGGGGAGAAAGAGATGAATAGGCAGAGCACGGGATGTTTAGGGCAGTGAAACTATTCTGTATGATAGTGCAATGGTGAATACATGTTATTATACATTTGTCATAGAAAGTACAACACCAAAATGAACCCTCATGTAAACCATGGACTTCGGGTAATGATGATGTATCAGTGCAGGTTTATCGATGGTAACAAGCGCGCCACTCTGGTGGGAGATATTGATAAGGGGGAGGCTGTGCACGTGTGAAAGCAGAGGGTATATGGGATATCTCTTACCTTCTGCTCAGTATTGCTGTGAACTTAAAACTGCTCTAAAAATAAAGTCTATTTTAAAAAAGAAAGATAAGATGACTAGGGAGAAAGTGGACAATCAGACCTTTACATGGTAAGTTCAAAGAACCAGTGGGATATTTGAGTGTGACTGGATATCCCAGGTCCTTAGTTCAGAGTCAATCAGAGTCAAAGAGTGGGGCATCCTGAGCCTCCGAGAGAAGTTCAAGTTTTACAGGTCTCTGCTCTCAGCCTTGAAAGACATCAACCCAAGGGTGTTCACTGGGCCCAAATGGGGAACATTATATCTGGTCTTATCATTCCTACACTCTAGACAATTGTCCCAACCAAACAGAAGCATCGCTAGTGAATGCCAACTGTGAAAGCAGCCAGTGAGGCATGTGGATCAAGTCTCATTTATCTCAGAATCCTCCAGGGGAGAGAACAGCAACAGCCTAATGTCTAGAGATGTTCCATCCATCCTTTCATCTCCAGTACATTTTCTCATTTTCTTCCTTCATAAAGCTTCAGCACGGGCAGGAGTCTCTGGGGTTCATTGGACCTCCCTTGTTCCCTCTGTTCATCAGACTCACAATGAATAGAAGAGATGCCAAGGGCTGGGGTTGTATAAAGAAGCAAGGGGGTTGGTTTCAGCTTTGCCCAGGTGTCCTAGCAGTCGGTGCCTGTGAGGGGCAGATCCACACTGCTCCTCTGTGTCTCTGCCTAGTCCGAGACACAGATGTCACACAGATGTCAGTGTCTCTCTTTCCTAAGGATGTGTATATAAACCCTCCCCTGTCCCCCAATGTTCCAATAGTGTCACATTCCAGATCACGGTCATTTTTGTCCTCTGTTCCTTGCTAGAGCAGTTCTGCCCAAATCCTGTGCTTCCAACCAGCTAACATGTGGAGCACCCACTCTGCTCCGGGCCTTGCTCATACAGTGGTAAGACAGTTGTCTGCCTTCCAGGAATCCACAGGCTACAGGAGAGGAGGATGAAGATGGCGATGGTAGCAACAGGGATGCGGTTCCTGTTTGAGGTGAGAGGAGATGAGTTGTTGATATCTGGATAGCATTAGGGCAGAGATACAGGAATACCTCAATCCAGCCCCACTTCTCAGCTACTTGCCTTCCTCCCTGCAGGGTTCCAAAGCAAGAGAGCTATGCGCAAGGAGTAAGAGTTAAGTGGATGCAAGGAAGCACTTAATTAACTAGGCAACCATCTGGTATCAACAACTCCCCCCCACCACCACCTCCCTGAGTGCAGAGCTCTCAAGTAAAACCTGTATTGAAACAGGCAGCTTAGGTTGGAGATCTTAAAAAGCCTCTTTCCTCAATAGACCATCCCCTTCCAAATATCAATCTTGGGCCAGCATCAGCTGGGGCTGATCAGCACAGAGAATGATGGCCAGGCTGCAGACTACATTCCCGCCACAGCTTCCTGGGCATAGAGAGAGGAGCAGACCCAGGAAGTCAGGCTCCACCTGCCTGAGACCAGAAAGCCAGAAAGCACGGTGCTCTGGGTGATGGTCTTTGAGGCACAGTCCCCCTCGGCTCCATGGAGGTCTCTGGCTCTCCAGGATTAGCACCCCCTCCTCTTGGGGTGGAGCTGGAAAGGGACTGGGAGAGAGAAAATGGGAGAGGTTCTTCCTCTACAACTCTCGTTCTTCCCGTGTGCGCTGAGGGCCAGGACTCCAGCCAGAGATCCAAGAGATCCTGCGACATGGCCAGTGTTCCACAGCTACTACATTGTGCGGTGGGATTCTAATGCCACCGAATCAAAGTGCCCTCTCTGCGTACACTGTAGCATGGTAAAGGGTTGCAACAGAAGGCTGTGAGAGGGGCTTTGGAGTAATATGAAGGAAGCCGTCAGGTCAGTTCAGCAAGGAATGGGAGACAGCGGTGGAGCCATGTGAATTGTCTCCAAAATGGGAACAGAGGGAAGAGCGTTCCTGGTGGAAGAACACTGGACAAGGACAGGGAGCTCAGCAACCTCCTCCTGCAGCGAGTACGTGGAGCAAGGAAGTGCACAGTGGTGGGGACCAGCGCCTGGAGGGAGACCCCAGGGACAAGCGGGCCGCATGTTGCACTAAGGGATTTTGACTCCATTCTGTAGGTGCAGGGGAGCCACATCAGAGGCTTACAGGGAGCAAAGCAATGCTGTCCCATGGGGGGCCCAGGCACTGTGGGGTGCGAGAGGCTGCAGGTGGGCTGGTGGACAAGGAAGAGGCCAGAGCAAGGGCCATGGCAGTGGGGACAGCGAGGCGTTGGCCAGAGTGAGGAACTCTGCGGGTGAGGTGACTGACAAGATGTCAGAGAGAGGGAAAGCAGGATGCCGGGATTATGGCTGGGGGTCCCCGGATGATAGCACATCATTTAGGACCACCCAACACTTGCTGAAAGGGGGCCACTTTCATCAACACTACAGCAACATTCGTTCACATTTTAATGTCTCTGAAATCAAAATGCGTCTTACCATTGATGTTTCCAGAAAGCCACACATTGTAGTTTAATTGGCAGCATTTCCTTGTTCTTAGTGGTGCATCAAAATTGTTTTCACAATTGATGGTGTCTTAGATTATATGAAATGGTCTTGATGAATTGGGGGAAATTGTTGTAGGAGGTGGTGAAGCCTAGAACTCCGGGCTCTCTGCTGCTTTGTGGTTCTTTTGTAACCTTGAGAGCAAGTTCCTTGTCATCATGGGACTCAGTGTCCTTATCTCTCAAGTGAGGCTAGTAATTGGTGCAGGAGCGTTTACTCAAAGTCAAGGAGCTTTCCTGGGCTCCCTGATTAAACTCAGAAGGTTTGGAGTTAAAGCTATTCTAGGATTAAACCATTTTACAGTGAGTCCTCCCTCTGCCAGCTATATGCATTGTCTCATTCATTAAAAATCCACCCAGCAACCCAAATGTCCATCATCTGATAAATGGATTTTTTAAAAATTGCATATCCATACACTGGAGTAGTATCCAGCCATAGAAAGAAATGAAGCACTGATTCATGCTACAGCATACGTGAACCTTGAAACCATTATGTGATTGAAAGAAGCCAGTCACAAAGGACCACATATTGCATGATGCCATTTCTATGAAATGTCCACAAGAAGCAAATCTATGGAGACAGAAAGCAGATTAGCAGTTGCCAGGGGCTGGAGGGATTGAGGAAGGGTGGCTAAGGTGTGCAGGGTTTCTTTTTGGAGTGACAAAAAATGTGCTAAAATTGACTGTGGTAAGGGTTACACAACCATGAACATATTAAAAGGCATTGAATTTAATACTTTAATGGGTGAATTGAATGGTATGTGAATTATATCTCAATAAACTTTTTAAAAAACATACCACTCTGCCTCTGTTTCAGAATGTGTTCCCTTTCTCCCCAACTGGCAAATAAGTCCTATAAAATTCTAGGTATTTATCTGGTGCCTGGAGCTGGGCTTAGGAGAGGGAGCCTGGAGCCTCAGTGTGCAGTGCTGGCTGAGTGACCTGGGAAGGCCTCCCCGGGAGGGACCCAGGGTGAGCGGCCGTCTCTGCCAGTCATGGCCTCCCATCTTCCCCACTCTGCACCTCTCACCCCTTTAGGGAGTTGGGAGTGGGCTGCTGTGGAGGGCCAATGGCAGAGTAGTACAGAGGGAGGAGAAATATTTTGTGACCCTTTCTGGTATGGAAGGTCTGTCTTGGGGCAGGATGCTCTGGCCATAATGAGACACGAGTGAGGGTTTGCCACTGTGGGATTTGGATTTGAATCCCGGATCTCCACCTTCTGTGTGACCTCGGATCACTCACTCAGGCTCTCTGTGTTTCAGCCTTCCCATTTGTAATCAGGAGATAGGAATTCTGTCTTCCTCCAAGGTTTTATGAACAGGGCCAGGACTGGCATGATAATGAAGGGCCTAGGATGCAAACTTGAACAAGAAACTCAATCTCACAGCACATGCACAGTGAGCAGCTCCTAAAATTTTGTAGACTGGCCTCACCCTAGTCTTGATCATGTTTATGAAAATTGTTTGAAAAAAGCACTTTGCACAGTGCCTGGAAAATAGCAAGCTCTCAGCAAAGGTCAGATCCTATCACAACTGTTGTGAATAAACTCTCTTAAGACCAAGGAACTGAACTTTCTTTTTCTTTCCATTCTCCTAAACTACTCCATGATTCCAAAGGGCCACTGAAAAAGTGGGCCGGCTTAGCTCACTGTGACATCTGCATCACCCTGTATCGCCTAACCTGCAGGACTGGCTGGATGGGCAAGGTGCTGGCCACAGAGGTGACTGTCACCCACCTGCCATTTCTTCTCATCACCCCTCCTCTTTTCTCCTCTTTTCTACCTTCCCATTTGAACTTCTTTAATATTGTACCAACACCCTCTCTTTGTCCCGTCCCTTTCAGGATTTAATGTTCTCTGAGATATTTGCACATTAGAAACTTCTCAGAAGGGCAGGAAAATTTATCATACTGGAGCCAAAAGTGCCTTGGGGAGAGAAGCAAATGCTCCAGCAATTAAGAGCCTAGAGAATAACAGCTTTGCGGTCACCCCCGACCTGCAGACCTGCAGGGCTGCCTTTGCCTGCCATTGTTGAGGACACAGAGGGAAATCGCTCTGGTTCTGTCCTCTTCTCTTTACCTCATTCGTCTTTACTCTCTTAGCATTATAGTCCTACATTTCAGTTTTTGGTTCATACATTTTTTTTTTTTTTTTTGAGAAGCATTCATTATTTCACTTAGCTTTCCCAATCATCTTTCAGGGTTGGAGTATCTCCACTCTACAGGTGAGAAAAGAGAGGTTTAGAAATGAATAAGGAGCAATTCTTGACTCAGAGGAATCCGAACATTAGTAGGGAAGGTGAATACACAAATATCCCCATATGGATGCAGGAGAAGTGTTGCTTTGCCTCCCATCGGTTTGTCACCTTTCTTCACCTGGGTGATGGAGCTGCAAAAGGATTACTCAAAGCCCATCTTTTCTGAGCAGTGAGAGGCCCCTTAGGGGTTAATTTCCCAGAACCCTCAACAGAGATGCATTCCTTCCTTTTGGAAATTAACCATGAACTGGGGTTCTTGCCCCATATTTATTCTTCAGACCAGGAAGTTACAGGAAAAGAGCATAGGTGGGTTTTTAGCTAAGTATAGCTTAACACATTTAACAATAGAGGCTGGTAACATCAGTAAAAGAAGCAAAGTGACATTCCATAATGCAATTTGCAAAAGGTTAAGTCAATCCACCAACAAAAGCTTGATCTTAGCAAACACTGTTTTTCCCTACAGCAATTTCCCAGTATCTTTACATGTCAGTCAGTAACTTTTCTGTCCTTGAGCCAGCAGCCTTGCTGTGCTACAATTCTTTATTTTACAACAGAGATTTTAGCCTAGGGAAAATTTCCTGTCTTTTGCAAGGTTAACATTTCTATATGTACTTTTAAGAAGTTAGGCTAAACCTGAAACTGCAGGGCTTTGGAAGCCCTGTGAAATACATTTGCTTTATAAATAATGGTATATTCCACAGAGAAGGGATGATATTTTCCCAGTGTGTCACTATGGGCTGTCTCATAGCCAGGTCTTTACCAGCATTCCTACTTTACAGATGGGGAGATAAAGTCCCAAAAGATTTTAAGAGACTTATCTTTGGTCATCAAGCAGGTTAAAGATGTAGTTCAGTTGAACTTGGGTCTGGAGAGGTTTACTGAGTTATGAGAGGCAAGGATGGCATCATCTCTCCTGAGAATACTGACTGGGCTCTAGACAAGGCATTGTCATGACTACTCTAAGCATCCGAGAGGAGTAACATGGTTCCCCTCTCCTGGTGCTCACTGACTGTGAGAGGAGACAGTAGGCCTCGTGGTTTGGCTCTGCTCCTATATTCATGTGCTCTCTGCTAAGAACAATGCCTCTGTCTTCTTTCGGGAAAATCCCTTCCCCCACTCAGTCCATGGGCTTTGGGTGGACTTCACTCCACTTCTGGCTTGAAAGGTGAGTGTATGACCAGCTCCTGGCCCCATGAGTAGCTCAGGGTCTGGCAGGTGACCCACCAGAGTCATAGAATGCAATTTTGTGATCCTTTCTGAGGCAGGCCTGTTGTGGCCTTCTTGCCACCATGAAAGGAAACCCAGCTGAGATCAGAGTCACCATGGAGGAAGGGAGCACAAGGAGGAGAAAAGACATGCTGAAAATGTCCTCTGAACCCTGGAAACTCCCCTTACACGAGCCACAAAGTTCCCTGTACCACTTATGCTGTTTACAGTTGGGTGCCTGTCCTTTAAAACCCAAAGAGTCTTGACAAGTACAGAGGGATTTGGTACTCACAGTTGTGACAGATGTCAGATCTGAGCAGGACCAATCAAGGAGTTGTGAGAACTCAGAAAAAGAGGAAGAGGAGAACCTTCCAGGATGAGAAGATCATGTCCAAGGCAGCACCTGAGATGGATCTTGAAGGGAGAAGCATTGTGCCATGTGCATGGCAAGAGAAATCTCAAAAAGCAAATCTGGTTCCCATGGTGGCCCCTGTCAGGCTTTCTCACCTCATCTCACCCCTCTCTGGCCCTAGCTCTTGGGAGCCCATATCCAGGCTCCATCCATTAAGGCCATTGTACAGGCTGTTCTCTTTGCTTGAGAGACCCCTCATTGACTCCTGACAATCTCAGCTCAAACTCATTTACAGGGCCATTGTATCCATTAAGCACTTGAAGCACAGTGCCCTGAAAGTATCAGGGCCCACAAAAACGTTTAAATTTTAATTTACTTTAAATAAGAAAAAGTTGTTAGAATAATAATGAATGTATAAGAAATCCAGTCTGAATTATATTCATTTTTATACCAACATACCAATGCAATGACAAAATCTTTTTTTTTTTTTTTAAATAGAGAAAGAAGCTCAGGAAGGCACAAGTGCCTAAAGCCCTTGAAAATCATAATGTGGTCCTGCCCATGTCCCTTCGAGAAGACTCTCCTGATGTCCCAGACTGCAGAAGACTTCTCTTTCCTTCTTTGGATATTATTTGATTTTATGAAGTAAACTTCTTTATATTTACATTTATTTCCATAATTACTCATCATCTCCCCCACCAGACTACACACTCCATGAATGTAGGTATCACGAGCACCTAGTAGTCTGTTATGTTTGAATAAATGAATGAATGAATGAATTTCATTAATTTTTGTTTTAGAAAATGTCTGCCCTTCTTCAGCTTTGCATCCGTTAAGCATGTAGACCATTCCCCTGACCCCCAGCCTGGGGGAATTACAGTTTCTCTCTAGTCACCCTAGATAAGAAATGACTTGTTAGTTAAAGTCAGCCATACATGACCCTCTATGGAAAAGGACTCTGTCGGTTTCAATTCCATTTCTCTCATTCTATCTTCATATCATTGAGGCATAAACTATAAAGGAGTAACTTTCCGCAGATTTATCTACATTTGGAAATAGCATTTGCATGGGTTTCACTGTAGTTTGCTTATTGAAAATGACACCTTCAAGGTTTGTCACCTGGAAATTTGCCTAACCCAGGAGTTATTTTTCTTGATGTGCATTTGTAATGTCCTTGTAACTTTGGTTGGTTTGTTCATCCATTCATTTATTTCATAAATATTTATTACCACCTATTCCGTGGATACTGTAGACTTTCTTCACAATGGGGAGTACTGATTGGAATAGAGCAAGGTTAGGGCCAGCCCGTGGCTAACTTGGGAGAGTGTGGTGCTGATAACACCAAGGCTGTGGGTTCGGATCCTATATAGGGATGGCCGGTTAGCTCACTGGCTGAGTGTGGTGCTGACAACACCAAGCCAAGGGTTAAGATCCCCTTACTGGTCATCTTTAAAAAAAAAAAAAAAAAGGAATAGAGCAAGGTCCTTACAATCATCAATCATCCTTTTCCCTACCCCTCCCCTCCATCTTACCACCCATGGAGAATCTCTGCTGACAATTTCCCTCTCACATCATCTTATCTTCCTATCATTCTCCCCCTTCCCTCCTGAACTGCTTTGAGAACTCAAAAACCTTCTTCCTCCATTAAGAAGAATTATTCACTTCTCTCCAGCTCCTGCTTCATCTAACAGTATCCATTTTAATTCTCTTCCTGCTTCTTGCTTCATTTAACAAGATTCATTCATTCTTTTTCTTTTTCTGTCTTTTTTTTTTTTTTTTGCTTTCCATTCTCTTTGAAAGAAGTTGTGATTATAGATAGAAAAAAGTGTTGTGTTAAATGATTATTTGTAGTCTCAGAACCTTGTTGTAACATCCTCTTTATGGAATTTTGTTTCCCAAGAAAAGTTCTACAGGAAGAAGAAATTTCTCAGTGACTTGATCTGCATACATCCCGGGAGCCTAACACTGACAGACTGGGGTGATTACCAAAGGAAATAGGTATCCTTTCTTTCCAGAAGTTTTGGACCGTTGGATTTGGGAGAGTGTTGGAAAGAAGAGTATAGCTGTTAACAATAAAGACGATTGAGTATCTCACCTAAGTGAAAGGTTCAGTGTCGCCTTCAGGAGAGATTTGATCCACCTGGTCTAATAATGTAACTGGAATCCTATATTTCTGCTTCCTCAGAATGGTTTCAGTCTCATAGGCTTATGGTTGCAAGGTACCTGCCAGCAATATCCTGGGTCATGGGCTTCCATATTCAAATCTAGTAGTAAAAACAGAAAATCTGCCTAATTCCTAGTTAATGAAAACCAATGACCTAAATTGAGCATTGTGGGCTCTAACTAGCCTAAATTGGGTTATGTGCTCATCTTTGAACCTCTCACTGTGACCAGGCTTAAACCAATAAGGACTCATCCCTGTAGCCTTGGTGGAATCCATCCCACCTAAACTTCAACAGCCAGGAGATTCAGGTACAACTGGTGAGGGACTGAAGAAGCACGCCCAGGGATGCAGGTCAGCTGGTAGGAATTTACAGATGAGGGATGCAGAAAAGAACCCCGGCTGTCTAAAAGCTCTCTGTGAGCAGGTGTAGAGCACTGTTCTCCCACTCCTCCCCTAGCGACCGATCATTTTCACATCTAAGAATGCCAAACTTTGACCCAGGAGAGGAAAACAAAGTTTTCCTTTACCTCCAGATGTCACAGCTCTAATTATACCTCTGCTTTTTCCTGTCAGGGGCCTGAACACAAAATCAGAATTATCTAAAGAATTCAAAAAAGAATTTAGCCTTCAGACTCTAAATATGTAGTGTACTTGGATTCCCACTTCAACAAAGTAGATACAATTAAAAAGATGAATTCATGCTTTGTGGAAGAAAGGTCAAAACGAGTGAATTCACACAGAGAGCTCCTGACAAAACATCTAGATTTGGAAATAGACAGACATGGGATAGAGAATTCCACATCCTGCTCATCATCACTGTATATTCTCCATGAGATAAATTTGCCTCTTGAAGCCTCATTTTTTTCCCATAATATAAGGTGGTGACACCTGCCCTGTAGGGTTTTTGTGAGAACTGGAAACAACACCTGCACCCACCTGCACTCCCTCGGGGATAGCCACCTCATTTTTTTCCTGATCTAAGATTTATCAACCTACAAGATTATGCTGGTGATCAGCTGGACACGTGGGGAGAACACAATGAGCCTTGTCAGAACATTAGATTGAAGGACTAACTGAGATTTCTTTTGTCCTTGCATTTCATTTCCTTGTATCTCTGGGCTCCTCGCTCACTCAAACAGCCAGAGTGAGTATCCTGTGCTCACTACCTCTGAGAAGAAATGCCAGGCAAAGCCTGCCACTTTCAAAAGTTGAGGCCCTAGGGGAAGCATGCAAAATTCTAGACAATACAATAAACATAGGAGCATACATAGATATAGAAGAACCAGATCCCCACCACCAAACCAGATCAAAATTCCCCTGGGTAGGGGAGGAGGGGTTGGGGAGGAAGGGAGTAGAGGTTACATGTCACTGGGTCCCTCAGAAGTCTCCTGTGCCCTCCCGTCCTCTGGAGTCTCTCTAACTCCAGGGTAGGAAGAAGATGGAAAACCCAGGTCTGATAGCAGTCAGCACCATAACTGCTGTTCCAAGTAGAGCCCTGGGAGGTAACAACCCCCAGAGGGGAGAAGCCGTGTGGTGCCAATAGACAGTAGGCCCAAGAAGGCCTCACGGAGGTGCTGAGAGTAGTTCAAAGACGCATGAAGGGCCTTTAACCAAGAATCTTTTTTTTTTTTTTTTTTTTTTTTTTTTGTGACCGGTAAGGGGATTGCAAGCCTTGGCTCTGTGTCGCTCGCACCGCGCTCAGCCAGTGAGCGCACCGGCCCTCCCTATATATGATCCGAACCCGCGGCCACTGCGTTCCCAGTGCACTCTCCCGAGTGAGCCATGGGGTCGGCCCTAACCAAGAATCTTGAATACGGCGCCTGAAGAATGTTCGCTCACTGCCCATTTAAACTTCCTAATAGCTTCCCCACCTTTACCATAAATCAGGTTGCAGAATGCAACACACTTGCCCAGCTTCCGTTGCAGCCAGTAGTCCTCATGCGACTTAGATTCTACAAGCTGACTTGTTGGAGGCAGAGCACTAAGGAAGGCCTTTTAGGGGAGGAGGTATCCTGTGGTGAGAAGGGCTGAGGAGGGACAGCCATGACGAAGGCAGTAGCATCCAGTCCCCTCAGTGTCGTGCCACGTGGTAGGCATCCCAGGCAGTACTGCATTTCCACTATATGAGTCCTGTAGTGGTTGGGGTCTCTCCTGGCTGTGTTGTTCCTGGATTGAGACACCTAAACTCTATTCTCAGGCACTCCCAGGGATTCTGTGCAGCCTTAGACTTTCTAATAAATCCCCTTCTGCTTAAGCTACTACAGTGGATTCTGTCATCTGCAACTAAGGATACTGACTGACACAAAGACCTACAGAAACACATGTGCTCAACAGTGAAAAGGAGGACACCATGGCAAGAGCCAGGACAGGACAACAGTGAGGACCAGATGAGCACTGCGTCATCCTCCTCATCCCCCACGCTGTGCAATTAACTCCCTGGAACTCAGATACAACTTCAACACAAGTAAAGATGTTCTCGAAAAACAAGGAAAGTAAAAGATTTCTGAATCTCCACCTCATACCACCTCACACTCCTGCCATCAAATGAAGTCTGCCTAACCTCTCTGGGTCTCAGTTTTCTCATCTGCGCAATGGGGGGAGGAGTGGGTGCAATCTCTAAGGGTGCTCTGACCCTAACGTTCCATAATTTGCTTTGAGAAAAATAATCAAATATCCTCATTCTCTGCAAACAATGCCAATAAATGAGTCCACAAACGTTTCTACTTCTGCTGCCTCCTAGGAAAGAGGCCCCCAGAGCAACAGTTTGAAAGGGGGAAAGCCATTAACTGATCTATCAGTCTATTAAACCACTCTGTCCAAAAAATCAATTATTTTACTTTAGCTGCTGCATTTACCACAATTGTCCCTGAATTTTACTTCCTTGTGGTGAGTTAAGAAATGGCAATATTCTCTCAAGGCTTGCATGGCTAAAAATATTGAGTTTATTCAACAAATGGGTACTGAGTACCTACTGAGTGTCAGGGATGGTGCTGGGTCTAGGGTTGTCCTGACCCAACGTAGTGTCCCAGCCCTGACCAATACCAACCATCAGGCTTTCGGTTATTCCATATTTCTAAGTCTCAGTTTCTTCATCTGCTGAATGGCTGTAATAATAACACGTATTTCATAGGACTGGGGAGATCAAGGTGATAGTGTGCATACAGGATCTAGCACGTAGTCAAAACTCAGTGGAGGGTAGCCGTGTCATTGGCATGATGCTGCTTCTCAGCAGTGACCATCTTAAGGTTCGAGCACATCATTTCAGGAGTGAGAAGATCTAGTTCGTGTCTGGGGTCTGCTGCTTCCCTTTCTGGCTTGGCCTATGAGTCACCATCAATTATCCAGCAGCCAGGGCCAGAGCAGCGCCTGATGAGGCAGGACAGATAATCTGAGGATCGGTGTATCATGTCTGCTATCTGGGCCCCTTGTCACACCACAGGTGATGGAGAATATTTTCACCAGGCCTGGGTGAAATATCTGTTCCCTTGGACAAGTCATTTCCCCTCTCTGGGCCTCAAGTTTCCTTTCTGGGAATAGGAGTGATCTCTAAGGTCCCTGCCCATGCTAGCATTCTGGGATTCTAGCTAGCTTGTCTCCATGAAAAGCTTAGAAATCAGGGGTTTTTTTGTTTGTTTTAATTTAATTGTAATAAAATACACGTAAAATCTACCTTCCTTCTAAACCAATTTTAAATGTACAGTTCAGGGGCATTAAGCACATTCACAGTGTCCTGCAACCATCACCACCATCTGTCTCCAAAACTTTTTTATCTTCTCAAATTGAAACTTTGTACCCATTAAACAATGACTTCCTCTTTCCTCTCCTCTCAGCTTCTACTGATCACATTTCTACTTGTGTCTCTAGTTGGACTATTCTAGGTATCTCATGCAAGTGGAATCATATAATACTAGTTCTTTTGTGACAGGCTTATTCACTCAGCACAATGTCTTCCCCGTTCATTGTTGTATCACATTTAAGAAGTCTTGGTTCCGTCTCAAGGTTGTGAAGAAAAGTCAGTTCCAGGTGACTCTCCTGGGCTTGTAGATGGCCATTGTCTCCCTGTGTGTTCACACAGTCTTTCCTCTGGGTGTGTCTCTGTGTGCAAATTTCCCCTTTATATAAGGACCTAGTCATATTGGATTAGGGCCCACTTTCTTTAACTCAGTTATCTCTGTAAAGATCCTATCTCCAAATAAGATCATATTCTGAGGTGCTGGGGGGTTAGGACTTCAACATATGAATTTTGAGGGGCACAATTCAGCCCATACTAGCGAAGGAGCTGAGATCGGAAGCCAGGTATGTGAACCGTGGTAGCCTGGGCTCTCCCCTGCTTAGCCTACACCCTCCTGGCAAAGTCAAGGCCAGCTGCTGGGCTTCAGAAACTTTCACCAATGGAGTCATGAAGAGGACCTGACTTCCTCCCCCAGAAGCACAGGAAACAAAACCATCCAAACCCACGTACTCCATCTAGAGCTGCAGCTTCACCAAAGGCTCACCATCAAATAATAGAGAAAGACAGATAAAGAAGCTCAGCTTTGAAACAGGTGAAGACATCCTAATCTTACACATAGTAAGAGACAGTGGTTGGAAATGCTATTTTTCAATTAGCAAATTGACAAAACAGGAAATTAAATGATACCCCATGCTGATGAGGCTGTGGGGAAACAGGCACACTCATCTGTTGCCAGTGGGAGTGTAAAATAGGACACTGTCCAGGGAACGAGTGAGGTTGCATCTGTCAAAATCACAAATGCACACTCTAAATGCATCCGGAAGGTGTACTTCTGAGTGTTTATCTTACAGCTCTACTATAGACTTGTGCAAAATGATGTCCATACGAAGTTGTGTATTACAATATTGTGATAGCAAAAGATTTGAAACAACGTAAGTGCCCATTAACAGGGTCCTGCTTAAATAAGTTGTAGGAAGAGCCGTACAATGGAATACAATTTTTAAAAAGAATAAAAAAATTACATACAAACCAATATGAACAAAAACATGGGAAAAAGTGCATAATGTAAAAAAGAGTACAAAATGCTATTATTTTTGTTAAAACCTAATATACATTTACCTGCTTACAAACACATGGTGTACATATGATGGCCCCACAAATAAACTGGTAATAGTGATTACTTTCTGGGGAAAAAAACGGATGGACAGGGAGGGGTGTAGGCACAGGAAACGAGGCAAGAAGGGCATACTTTAAAGTCTGTTCTGTGAGCAGGAATTGCCTATTTTAAAATATACAATTACGAAGAAAAATTTTCCCATCAGGCTGCAGGCCCGTTTTGTGACTTATTTCTTCAGGCAAGACTTGAGCCTTTTAATACTTTCCCAAATAAATTCAATTAATTTTTATTCTCATTTAATGAATCTAAATTAAACCAATACCAGCAAGGGGGAAGCTAACTACAGAGAAGTTATGCAGATCAAATGTCTCTTGCTGGCCTTACTTTTCCCTGGCTTCTCCCTGCACTGGGCAGAATGAACGCTTCCCTCTCCCACATTCCCACCATGACCTGGACCTGTTATAACTCAGGCCACATAGAGTGACAGGTGTCTGTCAGTGAGCCTGAGAGGCAACGTGCCTCTGCAGATGGGCTTTGGTGTTAGAGATGGCTTGGAATTCTGGTCTGGCCATGCACAAGTTGTGTGTCCCCAGCAGCTAGACCAACCTGTCTGTTGCTCTGCTTCCCCTTCTGTAACTTGGTGGGGGACATTGCTTTTTATGGTTGTTTTCAGGTGGATTAGATGAACTGGGCAGTGAGGGGCCCAGCAAAATGTCTGCACCAACTAAGCGCTTCATCAATGCCATTTCTGCTCAATGGTCCACATTTCCTGAGCACCTACAGCATGTGAGGCGCTGGGTGGGGTCCTGGGAGATGCCATAGAAGAAGTTGAATATCAGCTCTCACGGAGTGTGTATTCCAGACTCCTGGTGGTTATTATTATTATTGTCATTGTGTTTTCAGGTGCACATCATAGACACTAACACATGGAAAGGACCTACAAAGGACAATTCCCTGCTCTGGCTGTGCCAGCACAGTCCCAGGCTTCCAGCACCCAGTCCAGACCTGCACAGAGTCGCTACTCAGAAAGACCTGCTGAGTACAGCAGCAGGGAGCACGTGGGACACCTCTGGAGTGGCTGGAAAATGACAAAGTGGATTAGACCCCCACAAACTCCCTTTTGCACCCCCAATGGGGTGGCTGGAACAAGTGCCTAATGAGGATGTATCTTTTGACCTGGACTCTTCCGATGAGGAAAGCTGGTTTCTCAGCCTGTTAGCACCCGCTCAGAGAAGCCTGAGGAGCTCCTGGGTCCAGAGCACCCTGGGATGACCTTTGTTGTCCACCATCAGGACTGTGATGTGTGACTCCTCTCAGAAGGGGACCTGCTCAGGGGGGCTGGTGGGACACCATGTCCCTAAGACCGAAAAGAAAAGAGCTGGGGTGGATGGGGACACGGGTATTTTCTGCTTGGTCATTTGGGGGCCTTTTGCCTTTTTAAGAAGACTAAAATGCCTATGATTCCAAAATTAAGAATACCCTTCCACACCCTAAAATGCCTCTAAGACAGAACAGACAGAACTGAAATGCTGAGGCCACTTAGGGGCTCAGTGGGCTGTGGGGTGAGGGAGGTGAGGTTTGGGCACTGAACAAACCTGTGTCAGCATCTCCATGGGCACTGCATGTGGGTGAGAGTTTGTAGCAGCACAGCTGCCCAGCCCACATTCAGAGATTTTGGCCAAAATAACAAAAGCTCTAACATTAACATAGCAAGTAACATCATTCCCATTTTAGCCTTGAAGATACCAGAGCTCAGAGAAACAGAGTCTATTACCAGGGTCCCAAAGGGAGGAATTGAAAGCTCAGCAGAGGGACCACATCAGCTGTTAAAGGTCAGGTTCAACCCACAGGAGGACAGATCCTTCTCTGTGTTCACACCATGCCTAAGAATTTGCCTCTTATTGGGAGCTGCACCATCCTCCCTAAACACATGGCATTCTGACATCCTGGTTGTGCCCAGACATTGCTTCTCTTTGCCTATTATTCTTGGGTGGTCGTGTGCATAGGTGAATAAGATACAGCCTTGGTCCTCAAGAGACTGGTGGGCCAAAGGCAGGCTCAGAGACAAGCAGCCCTGGGTATGAATCCCACCCGGGCACTCGCCAGCCATGAGACTCTGGGCAGATCCCCTTATCCCTTTCAGCCCATGTTCCTCTGTGGACATGGGATAATAATATCCCATCCTCATAGGGCTGATGTGAGGATGAAATGGGATAGTGTACTTACAGCCCCAGGCACACAGTTGGTGCTTAATAAATGGTGGCCAGTCTTGTTATTATTAAAAAGACATGCTCTCTTGGCTAAGTCAGCCTGACAATGTCACTTTTTACAGAGCTCTCTTTGTTGCACGGGAACAGAAATAGAGATTCTTGGTTGCAGACTCCCATGGTGTGAGAAATGCAGCCCAGGCTGGGCAAGGGGGGAAGGAGAAGAAATCTAACCATGCCCAGGTGGAACACAGGGCTCCACATGCCTTTGTTTCATACTCGATTTGGAAGATGAGGATTTGGTGCTATCCATGATAACCAGTGAGGCAGCACCCATTATCTTGTCCATTTAACAGATGGAGGAACTGAGGCTCAGAGAGGTAAAGGTCACCCAGCCTGAGCGGCACGTCTGCTCAGTAATTCATTCACTCATTCAATCAGCAATTGTTAGGTGAGCCCCTCCTAAGTGCCAGGCTCTGTGCTGAAGACCAGTGTACCTCTCAAGTGCTCCTACCACACTTACAGGCCAGCAAGCAAGACAGGTGGGCATTGAATCATCAAAAAGATAAGGGCAGAACTGCAAACGATGACAAGTACCATGAAAGAAAAGTACACAGAGCCACGGAGTACACGGAGCTACCCAGCGGAAGGCAGTCAGGTGGGGAGACACTTCCAAGGACAAGGAACTCTGGTGGGTGTCAGGGTCCTGTCTGCGCCAGGAGGACTTTCTGGTTCCTGAGGTAGACCACATGGCCTTTACCCATAGACTGAGTATGGAGAAAGCACAAGCAAGCTTCAGTGCAGCTTTCCAACTTCCCCAGACCTTTTGCAGAATAAAGAGGAGGCTCCCCAGCCAAAGACGGGAGTCTCTCACTTTCTAGGCAGCAAGAAGTCTCCACAGCAGCCTGTGGGCCATCAGGAGAGCCAGGCCCTTCCTTGAGGGTTTGGAAGCATGACCCACGGAGCGGGTATGTGTGCAGCTGCCTGAGTGTGCATAGGAGATGCCATTGAGTTTCCTTCTTGGGGACCACCCAGTGAATGTTTCCTCTTATTTAGAGAGGTTAAGGTGGTTGCTGGAGCACAAATAACCTTCCGCTATCATAAATACAGTCAAAAGCCGGTCAAACTCAGCTCCGTGCCTTTACTCAAAATTGCGATGCTATCAGTCCCCTCTGCCTCACCACCTGAGACCTAGGGGCTCCAGCTACTTTGCAAAAAAGTCTGGCAACTGCAAGAAGAAAGTGTCATTCTATGGTGGCATTTGCTTGGAGGTGGGGTACTAGATCCCAAAGCAGGAATGCTGTCCCTAGGTCATCTTACCAAGAAACCTGAGTGGGAGATCATCTGGCCACGTAAGAGAGAGAGAGCCATTTGGGGATGGGGTGGGGTAGACGGAAATATGTGGTGCAGGTGGAGGGGGGAGAAGCAGAAGGAGCCAGACGTGCAGGCCCAGCAGGTCAGCTGAAGATTTTGGTCTTCATGCTAAGCTACTGAGGCTATTCAAGAGGCTTCTGTGGAAGGCACATGATCTGGTTCCTGTTTTGAAAAGAGGTCTCAGGCTGCTCTGGGAAGAAATATCAGGGGAGGGGTGTGGAGCAGGGGCAGGGGGTCGGAGGCGGATAAAGGAATAGGGTATTGAGGGGATGACACAAGGGGACCCAGGGAACTGGGGAGGGAAAAGACCTGCTGCTGCCGGGCAACAAGGACCTGCGTCCCCTCTCCTAAGCAGGAAGTGGGGAGCCACATTTTCTGATAGTGTCCAAATATCCAAGCAATTTATCTTCATTACTGGGAGTTTTGTTGGAATGCTGGGAGCTGACAATATGAGATAATAACCATGAATGGATTGTGAAGCTTACGTGTCTCTAAGATGAAGATGCAGGAAGCTGGGGGAGGGGTCACTATGTCGGGGTCACTGAGAGGGGCAACAGATGCGTGCACTTGACTGTGGGTGTGATGAGTCTCAACAACAAGTAGTGGTCATAAAATTCTGCTTTTGTCGTCAGAGTAACCCCCTTCCCCCTCATGTTACGGGGTAACATCCCCCATTCACACAATCTGATGTGAAACATCCTTTAACTCCAGGGCAGATCATCACAGCAGAACAGGGAACAAACAAACAAATCGTGGCTTTTGAATTTCTAACACCAATGTCCAACTGCAAAAATATAAAAAGTAAAGATGCATCATGAGAGCCAATTTCCCCACTCCTGAATTTGCTGTGTCCATAGGGACAGAGGGAAGAGACGGAAAAAGAAAGGATGAAAGAGGTGACAAGCAAGGACAATGAAGGCAACAGGCTCAGAGAGAGCCCGGGGTGAGAAGCCAAACCCAGGAACCCTGACCTGGGAGGCCACCACCTGCACTCACATAGCACTGCCTTCCCCTCACCTGTCGCTTGTCCAGAACCTATGGACAATCCAGGCTCCATAGCAGTGGGCGCTGGTCACCGGCGACACCAAGGAGCCAAGTTGGCAGCCCTCGCTGTGGATACAACTGAGGAGCTCCTGTTGCCGGCAGCCTACACAATGTCCATCAACACTGCTCAGCTCCCATTGGACTTGCATGGGCAGACCACCTCCCTTTCAGCCTCCTGAGACCCTCATGAGCACCACTCCCAGGATGTGAGGTGAGCCACGGAGACCAGAGGGAAGATGTGAGAGAGACCAAAAAGCCCCACCATCGATGCATAAGCGGGATTGGACAGAACCAGCCCAAGGTCTCTCTTCACATATCATTACTTATCTGATTTTCTGAGTTGGGTTTAGGGATTTTGTTTTCCTTTCATAATAAAGTCAAATAGCAAATATTGATCTGAGGCCTGCTTTTCCCAAGTTCATCGTATACCTTAGAGATCTTTCCTTGTAGAGCATATAGGACAACCTTGTTCACTTGAACAGCTACAAAATAATCCATGACATGGAAACGATGAAATTTTTAATCACTCTCAACCAAGGAATATAACATCGTTTCCATTTCCCACCATTATAAAATAATGCTGCAGTGAATATCCTTGTGTGTTTGTGTGTATATGTGCGTATCTTTGTGCTTTTGGAGTAAGGGATTCTTGGATCAGATTTTGATAGCTTCTGCTCTTTTGCCTTGTAAAAAAGGTGCCATTATTATCATTTCCATATTGTAAATGATTTCATCTAGAGTTAGAGGAGAAAGGGACTCAGCCGAGAGCACTCGACTGATAGAGTGGTAGAGAAAGGATTTGAACCCAGGTCTACCAGGTCCCAAGACTAAGTGTGTGCACAGGGGCCTGGATTGAAGGCTCTGTTGCCATGGCAATGAGAGGGCTGTGATGAGTTTGGAGGAGCCAGGCATCCCGTGTGCTGGGCTGGGTGTGTCCCTGCCCCTAAAGACTTAGCCCTGTGTCGGTCCCATGCCCTCCAGCCCACCACCAGCTTCCTGAGAGCAGACCCTGCCCTCGGAGGCAGAAACTGCCAGAAAAACCCATCAGTCTGGAGTCAAGGTTACCAAATGAAACAAATTTGCTTCCTGACAGCAGATGGCTGAGGCTGTCTTTCCCCTTCAAGCCCCATTACAGTAGATCTATCAGAGATGCAGCTGCATGGGGGAGAGGTGGCTTCCGCAGCTCTTGGCACGTCCTGTTGCCCAGCCAAAAACACAGTCCCCATTACTGAGGTCTAAATAATTTCTTTCTCAGGTTTTACTTGCAGGGCCCAAGTTAGCAAGGAAAGAACCACAACAGATCTTGTGGCTCCCTTCCATTTCTCCCTCTGAAGTTGTGAAAAGGACTCTCTCTTTCTCAGAATCTATTATTTAAGAGCAGTATTTAAAGTGAGAGGGTCAGAGATCAAGCAGAGTTCAGCACTAATTGGTGAGCAGAGTCTGAGTAATTAATTAATCTCCCCTTCACTCAGCAGGCCAGGCAGGCAGCCTGTTCCTTGAACCATGCATTAATTCACTGCAGCCCACAAAGATTTCCATCACGCCTACTTGTTTATTACACAGGGTGACAAGAGTCTGCTTGCCTTTTTTTCCTAGAATGTGAGCTGCTGAGTGTTTCTGGAGGGCAGGGACCAGGCTGTACTCCTCTCCATGCTTTGCACAGGTCAAATGCAGAGTAGGTGTTTCTTAAACGTTTGAGGAATGGAGGCTGGATTCATTTATTTATTTGATAAATATTCCATAGCTGCAATATACCATGCTCTGCTTTGGACTCTGGGTTTGTCTGATTTGGTGGACAACCAATAAAAAAGCAAAGGAAGACATTTGATGGTGCAAGCAAAGTGTCAGAGATTTCGGGTTCCCTTTTGACCAAGTCCCTTCCTTTCTGGCCAACTCCCAACTTCCTGTGCTCTGATAGGAAGTGCCATAGAGGACTTCTAAGACCCTATGTTTCACTCTGAGGAAGAGTTGATAACCTTTGTCAGCGTGGGTAGCCCTTCATGTGTTGCTTGCTGAGCACCAGATGTTAGATGAAAGTGATCAGTCTTGGGGAAATTAACTGTTTGTGCTGTTCACAGATAGAGGAACAGATGTATTCACGGGTAAGCCCGTAGCCATTGACAATGTCAAGGCAGGTGGGCTAGAAATAGCTACGGGCTGGACTCAGGCAGGCCTGGGCTTGAAGCCTAGTTCTGCTCCTTCTTAGCTGTGACCTCTCCTGGAAGCTATACCTCCCGCAACTTTTATAAGAAACTAAGGAAACCACAGTTGAGACTATCATAGCACAGTGGTTAGCCCCTGTGCTATGCCTGGGTTCAAGTCCCTGTCTTCAACACTTTTGAGCAGGGGACCTTGGATAAATCATTCACTGTCTGTTTTTTCACATAGAAAATAGAGTAATTTTTTTGAAAATTGCAATAAGCTCTCAGTAAATCGTAGTTATTAACATGTAATTGCCTGGCACACAGTAAGTGCTAAAATATGCTCCTTGGGGAAGTTATTTGAGTGATTGACCTTGGTGCTCCCAGTGCCTCATGGGAGTAAATGAGCATGAGGGGGCTGCTCAGCTGTCTTTCAGCACTAGAGCGTTGTATCTTAGGGTGAGGGAGGATCAGTCTGACTCTTAAGGGGCTGGGAGTACCCTGGGCCTGGAATGAGGCAGGACCACCCCACTCCACAGTGGAGTCAGTGATGAGGACTTCCCTCCTCCTCAAAGTGGGTATGTGATCTATTGTAGAACTAGCAGGCCTTGCTTGGGGTGATTGAATGGCCACAGAGCACAAGGTGTGGCCAGGACCCAAGAACAGCTGCCCTAACCTGCAGATGTCACCTTAAGTCTTCTTGGTGGGATGAAAGTAACCTTGAGGACATCCACTGTTTTCCCCAAATGTGTGCAGGTGTGTAGCCAATGACTTGCCAAGTTTGGGGTTAGTTTATGAGGCTTTGGGATCTAGGTTCTGTGTTTTCCAGGGAATCTCACTGGTGCAACTTGTTGGATGAAGCAGAGTAGGCACATGGAGAAATAGGGGGTGAAGCAAGAGGCAGATGATGGGGCTTGTGGTTCAGGACACACCCCCAGCACGTCTGCTATAACTGTTGAAGTTTCTCTTTCTGAAGAATGGGGGGTGAGGGTCATTGGCAGTTACTAAGTCACCTACATGGCAGACACTGACAGCACAGTTTGTAGGCCACTAATGCAGGGGCAGACAGGGAATGGAGGAGGTACATCCACTTCAGTCCTGTGAGGAAAATGGGGGTGTTCAAGGAGGGCTTCTCAGAGGAGATGACATTTTAGTGGGGTTTGGAAAGTTGAGCATTTCTCAGAGCACTTTGGGAGGGGCATTCCAGGCACAGGACACAACACATGTGAAGGTGTAGCAAATGTAGCAAATGAAGGTAACAGCAAGTTCTTCTTGATGGCATTTCTTAGCAACTGCAAGGTCAGACTTTTACATGAGCCAAGCAGCCAGAGACCTCAGGAAATTTGCACCATGACAGTACTTTCTCCTGCCCAGGACAAGTGGAGGCAACGACAGATACACATCCAGCCTGGAAGGCCAAGTCTGGGGATGGGAAACCACTCTTCACTGAGTGCCAGATGCTGGGCTAAAACTGGCATTCATTTTCCCATTTCTGCCTGTCAATCTTGTTGGTTAAAGACTATCATCCCCACTTTAAAGATGAGAATACTGAGGCTTAGAGAGGAAAAAGTGATTTGCGCAAAGCACACTTCAGTCCCAAAGTCATGGTGGTCTTCATGCTGCTCAAATTCTGGGTAAAACTAACTTGAACCAAAGTCCAAAGTTTTTCCCTAGATTCTGCAAATTCCCTGGAAGCCCCTCTCGTCTGGCATCTTCCCTTTCCTGGGCTCCGGCTCCCCCGTGGCAGGTCCACATGTTGCCACTTGTCTCCCAAACCTGAAACTGCCCCCTCCCCACTGTGGCAGAGACTGCTGGGTCCCTCCCACCTCCACTTTCCCCATCCTCCCAGGAGTACAAGGGATCTGGCAAAGCACCAGCTAAAAAAACTACAGTTCCCAGCAGCCTTTAGGCTGCAAATACCTCCTGCCACCCTGGAACTTCCAAGCCAACACCCACAACCACCTCCGGAGCTTCCCCTTGATGTGAGAACATAGCCCTGTGCAATTCTCCTGGGTTCACTAGCCCCAACTGAAAAATCAGTACCCATTTCATGCATTTGGTAGATTTTACTGACCACTTGTGAATCATGAGAGGAATCAGATCAAACCCCATGCAACCTCCTGCTGTTTCCGTGTCTCCTTTCTCTTCTCCCCTTTCCCACACACTGTTTCTCATCTCCTCCCTGCCACATTCTCAGGGATTCCTAACTTTTCTCCCTCCATTAGACAGTGTAATTCATCCTCAGCCCTGTTTCCTAAACTTCAAACCCAAACCCATGTAGGCTCAACAGAACAAAAAACCCTACACTTCATAGAATCCTCTTGATTTAAAAAACAGCTAGGGTTCTGTGTGTGCATGTATGTGTGTGCGCTTGTGTCTGTAAGACCAATTAATAGCATGCCCACCTAGAGCCCAGGTGTGCCTGACATCCACATGCTTCCCTTACAGTGATTATTGTTCCAGGTGGAGAAGGGGAGTATCTTGTCCCCCATTATATTAATGCACAAGCAGGGATTTATTTGTCTGGACTTGGCTTTCCACAGCTTCTTCTCTGGAAATCACTCATGACATTTTCCTCTGAGCACTGCGGGAAGCTGTCTTCTCACCCTCAGCACCGAAAGGCCATCCACCAGCGGGAGCCCCTCTATGGCAGGAGCCCTGCAGAGCTGGGGTCTTGCTGCATTTCCTTTAAAATGCATGAGCTCCTGTTCAGGGCAGCTGCAAATTCAACCAGGGAAAGAGAGGGGGCAGGAGGAGCTGGGGGTCCTCAGGGCAGCAGCCTTCTTCTTCCATAATGATCCTGGAATGTGACCCAACCACAATGTCATCTAAGCAAGGCCTCCCCACAGGCTCCCCCCCAGCCCTCACACCATGGTTTAAAAAGTCTGGAGTGGTTCTGCCTGAAAACGCACACAACCCCAGCCTGGTCTCGCCTCCTTGCCAGCAAACCAACCCCTGCCTTCAAGGCACAAATCCTTTAGAGGGAGCAGGTCCAGCTCTCTGATCCCTCCCTTTGCTCCAGGACTTGGGGTTCTCTCAAAATAAATAAATTAATTAATTAAATTAAATAGTAGCACTCACAAATCCCTGACATTTAAACAAGGAAGAATGTGTTACTTTAAGTAAAAGGACACTTGTCAGAGCAGAAATACCATACATGAATGAAGAGACCACATGGTCATGACTTAGGGCAACTTTGGCCAACTAGAAGGGTCTTGAGGACCTCACCCTCTGGCCACTGTCCTGGTGTCCTCCAGGCCAGGGGTGTAGGCTTGGACCCCAGTTGAGAAGGGTCCCAGTCAGTGCTCTGGAATGATCAATGGAGGTACAAAGTTGCTGCCCACGGCCCTGGTCTCCCAGGGTTCGCTGATGCTGAAGTATTTGGCTTTTGTGAATTAGAAGACTCCCATCCTGGCCAGTCTGAGCAGGTGATAAGATTGTTCCTTCAGTCCCCAGCACACCAGGTATGGGGGAGAAGTTGGCTGTGTCTGGACATGGTTACTACTATTGTTCCAATAGCAGCTAGAAATACAAGGAATTGGGGTTAACAAAAGAAAAAAAAAAAACAGCAGGTGTTCTTTTTTGTTGGCCTTGACCTTTTGGTAAAACAACAAAGACAAAGACTATTTTCCTAGTTGTAAGATTCAACTTCTAAAACTAAAGGCATTGTGTATATCAATCTCCTATTGCTGCTGTAACAAATTACCACAAACTTGGTGAGTTAAAACAACACAAATTTATTCTCTTACAGTTTGGGAGGTCAGAAGTCCAAAACCAGTCTTATGGAGCTAAAAGGAAGGTGTTGGCAGAGCTGAATCCTTCTACAGGCTCTAAGGGGGACAAGTTCCTGCATCTCTGTCTTCCTGAGGCTGCCTGCATTTCCTAGCTTTTGGCCACATCACTTGGGTTTCTGCTTCCTCATTAATATCACCCTCTTATGAGGGCCGCTGTGATTACTTCAGGCCCACTGGGAAAATCCAGGATAATTTCCCCATCTCACGATCCTTAACCACATCTGCAAAACTCTTTGTCTCATAAAGTAACATTTACAGGTTTTGGAGATTAGAACAAGGACATATTCGAAGGGTCATTATTTAGCTACCGTAGTGGGAATGTTGTCTTGATGTTTCAGAATGGCAGATGCCAAGCCTGTGTGTGTGTGTGCGTGTGTGTGTACACCTGCTCATACACCTGTGTGGGTCCATCCCTTCCTCTCAAGCTTTACAGAGTACTAGACAGAGAGAAGTAATCCAAAACTACCTTCTGAAAAAGGCACCCAATTCCCAGGAATTTCCACTATGAGGAAAAGCAGGGAAAGAGTGCGTAGACCTCTTTTTCAAAACCAGCTACATGCACGTGTTTGCAAACTGGAAAGTTCAAAGACAATTTGGAAGCCTCAAGCTAGCAACTTACATTTTCTCTCATCTGCAAAATAAGGATAATAACCCAGTTCCACAAGCACCAAGAGAATGTGGACCATGGGAAGGACGCGGGAGATACAAGGTTGAAGGGGGTGCAGTCCCTGTCCTGCAGCTGCACCCAGGCTGCCTGGAGAGAAGGAAGTGGAAACGCCCCACTGCACAGCACAATCTGATAAGTGCGATGACAAACAAGAGATTGGCATAGTAGCTGGGGGGTGGGGGTTCTAATTTCATCAAGTTGGGGCCCCTCCGGCAGCAGGTATTGTTTTGGGATCTGAAAATGAAAGGTAAGTGAACCACATACGTGCACACTAGGCAATGGCATGCAGAGTCCAATAGTATGATGTGCTGGGAGCTTCAAGGAGCTAATCTGCTTCCCAACCCATTCCCGCAGGTTGTGTGAAGATAAGAGCAGGTGACCTGTGTGAGAAGCACCTCATGAACCGCAAGGCCCCGTGTAAACGCCGAGAGCTGCGGCGGCAGAGGGAGGCCCAGCTGTCACCTGAGCACCTGTGGCCCCTCTCTCCCCGTTCTGGCTTCCATCAGTAAAACAGAAGCAATAATCCTGAAGTGACCTCAGGGGGAGAGGTTTGAAGGACATATGAAGCAAAGTGACAGGGCTTTGGGGGAAAAACAGTTAATAAGGTGTTAACATGTAAACATGATGTTCACTCCCCAGGTTAAAAACCTCCCAGTGTCACCATCCCTCTATGACAGAAGCCAAATGTCTCTGCCTGTCCAGCCCATGGGTCCAACTCCTGCCACCCCCAGGACACATCTGATTCCACCAACTCTCTTGCTCACTGTGTGCTCCAACCCCCTCCACACACATACTGACCTTCCCACTATTCCTTGAACACCCCAAACATGTGCTGCCTTGGGCTCTGACACCTGCTGTACCCTCATGTGAAATGCTCTGCACCCAAACCCTCCAATGTTGTCTCCTTCTTGTTCTCCCCTCAAATGTCTCCTCCACAGAGGCCTCCTCTGACCATCTAGGCAAAGCGGCCCCAAATTCCCCACTACCCCACACACCTGGCCAATCCATCTCAGCTCATGCCTGGCTTCTCTTTTCCTCACTCAGCACTTACCATAATCTGAAATTACTCTGTTCCACTATTTACAGATGCTCCTCGACTTACAAGGGGATTACATCCTAGTAAACCTATCATAAGTTGAAAACATTATAAGTAAAAAATGCATTTAATACACCTGACGACCAAACATCACAGCTGAGCCTACACTACCTGAAACATGCTCAGAAAACTTCCATTAGCCTATGGGTGGGCAAAATCATCTAACACAAAGTCTATCTTATAATAGCTATTATAAAGAATTCCGAATCAAAATTCAAAGCTTGAAGTATACTGATGCATATTGCTTTTGCACCATCGTAAGGTGGAAAAATCTTAAGTTGAACCATGGTAAGCTGGGGACCATTTGTGCCTGTGTCTCCCACTTGGGTTATAAGCTTTACAAGGGCAGGCACCATGCTGTTTTTAGCTATTGCTGCATCTCCAGTGCCTACGATGCTCAATCAATCACAAGACACTTAATCAATACTTGAATGAACAAATTCCTAAATGAATATGTGAATTAGGGAATAAAAGGAATACCTCCAAGGCTTTGCAACCTTATTGTACACACCAAAATGGAGATTTATGAATGTTTGGACACTCAAATATCAGGTTACATTAGTTTTTACTTTTCAGAAATGTCACACACTGGTGATAGCACCCAGACATTCTGCAGGGGAATAAAAATGAGAATATCACTTTAGAATTTATAATTTCAATACGCATTATCTTATTTTTTTTTTCATAGCAACCCTGAATGGCAGCTGGTTAATTGTGATTTTAACAGATGAGGAAACAGACGCACAGGGAGGCTGTGTAACTTGCCTGAAGTCACATAGCTCAGTTATGGTGGACCCAGGCTCCTAAGGAAACCTGTTCAGAGATACTCCATGCCGTGTCTTTGCTGTGATTTAAATGTGTCCCCCAAAGTTCATGTGTTAGAAACTTAATCCCCAATGCAACAGTGTCAGGAGGTAGGACCTTCAAGAGGTGCTTAGGTGATGAGGTCTCTGCCCTCATGATGGATCAATAACGTCATTGTGAGAGTGGGTTAGTTATCACAGGAGTGGGTTCCTGATAGAAGGATGAGTTTGGCCCCTTTCCCTTCTCTCTCTCTCCCCTCCCCTCCCTCTCTTGTCCTTCTGCCTTCCACTATGACATGACTCAGCAAGAAGGCCCTCGCCCTTGACCCCTGATCTTGGACTTCCCAGACTCCAGAACCACAAGCCAAAAAAATTTGTGTCCATTATAAACTACCCAATCTCAAGTATTCTGTCATAGCAGCACAAAAGGAACTAAGACAATCCCCTCTCTAAGAACACTGATATCTGCCCTTTGTTCTGCAAAAAGTTTCTTATTAATTCACTCACTTGGCTATTTCACATTCGATGGTGACAAATTCTGGTCTGGGTGCCTAGACTCAGGCCCTGCCCTGATGAGGGAAGTGAACTCTGATGGATACCTAGTTGCTGTGGGTGTTGTGGTGGTTGTTTTCTGTCCAGCATCCAACCTTCCCTCCTTTGGTCACAGCCTTTGATTTTCCTTCAGGGAAGCATCTTCCACATGCCACGCTCAGTCCATATGACTTGGTGGGGCTGCCCACATCCCCCCAGGGTTGGCATGTGACCTTTGTCTGGACAGTTCAAGTCACAGTGGTTGGGTCAGCCTGGACACCTGACTCAAGCTAAGCAACAGTCCTAGGACTTTTTCTGAAACTTTTTTGGGGGAAGAAAGCTTTCTTTTCCTGAAGGTATTGCTTATTTGGTGGAACGTAAGTTCAAAATTACCAGTAGCTATGTAAGAGAGAGCCCAACACAAAGATGAGGCAATTTCTCATTGATCTTATATGAGTACCTGGGTCAAGACATGCCTGAAGGTGGAACTCTCTAGACATTTGCATTTTGTAAGCCTTGAACTGTCTTTTTTGTTAAGGCCTCTTAGGGCTGGGTTTCTCTTTTATTATTTTTTTTATATAATAGACAAACAAAAATTGTATATATTTATGGTGTACATTGTGATGTCTTGATATATGTATACATTGTGGAATGATTACATTGAGCTATTTTTTTGTGGTGAGAACATGTAAGGTCTACCCTCTTGGCAATTTTTGAGTATACAATACATTATTTATTATTAACTAAAGTCACCATGCTATACAGGGTTGGATTTCTGATACTTGCAACTGTAAGATTCCTGGCAAATACAGGAATCGTTACTGTATGTGTGAGTTATTTCTGTATTGTGCAGTAGGAACTCACAGTGTGGAGGTCACTATTCCAAGTCCAGTGAAGCCCTCACAGAGGGGCATTTGAGATGGACCTTAAGGGATGAATAGGAGTTCTTGGGCATATCTCTAGGTCACAGAATAACATTCACCACAACATTGTCATGGGACTAGGCGGCCCCAAATTGCTGAAGCACAGAATGAAAGGGCAGGGTGGGGAGAGGCCGATAAGGAACCTGAAGCCCCTGCACAAAGGGCTTCGAACACCTTGCCAAAAAGTTTGATCTTTATTGTGCAGGCGTAAGTTCTCATTTGGGATCTTGCAATGCGGGAGGCTGGGCTTCTGAATCAGCAAACTGCTCAGAAACCTGGTGGATCAGGTGATCCTGGCCTCCTCCCCCCTGAAATCCGGTCAGCGGTCAGCGTCTCTGGGTGTGGATCTGGGGCCCCAATCCCCACCCCCGCCTGCAGCCGAATGGCGCTGGCACAATTAAGCCGTGCTGGGCATAATTCCAGAAGAGACCCAGCCAAGGCTGAGGAACACTGTGATTCTATTAGAGCCTCAGATTTCTTTCAGACTCAGGAATTCTCCTTTGCCTCATTTCCACCCCAGAGACAAAGCACAACCCGCCTGTAATTGGGTTTTATGTGCTGTGGGGCTATAGGCGGCTATATTCATCCTCTGGCAGAGCTGATGGGGTTTTCTTGCGGGATGTGATCCGAATGCTCAGGAAAGGGGATGCACACCCCAGCTGCCTCCTTTTGACAAAGAAAAGTCCCTGAATAGAGGAAAAGGGGTGGCATGGGAAGAAAGGATGAAATGCCAAGATTGCAGTCTTCTGTGTGTTAACATCTTAATCCTGTCCCACGTAGAAGTCCTGGTCTCTCCCTAGCTTGAGGGGAAGGGGGAATATCAGGTGTGAGAGTCGCCTCTGCACCTGTGGGCATGTCAGGATAATATCACACTCTTTGGGCATAGTGCCTGCATCAGATGCCTGTGAACGTACCTGGGGAGCGTGGGGCTGGCAAAGCCCCAAGCAGAGTAATGCTGACATGGCACCCGAATCCCCCGCCTACCTGCGCTTGTCCGCGCCTGCTCCCCCTCCCCCACACCCCCCACCCACTTTCCACCTGCTCACTGCACTGCTGTGCCTGCTCCTCAGTGAACCTGCCTGCAGCCCACATGCCGGCTGGTTCTAGGGACCAGGCAGCACCGAGCCTGGGTAGGAAGTGACTGTTCATGAGGGCTGGGGCCTGAGGCAGGCTGGGGCTCAGGATGGCCAGGTGGGCCAGGTGGAAGATGCCAACCTACCTGCTAAACCTCATTACCCCTACTGTTCCCTTAGCATGCTGTTTCTCTCCCCCAGAAATGCGCACACTCCCTCCTCTACCTATTGCAGACTCCAGTCGCCTTCTCAGAGAAAGCTTCCTTGACCACCTTATTTTAAATTGATCACCCCCTTCTCACATGTGTACTCCAAAGAACTCCCTATAACTCCTTTTCCTGCTATATTTTTTCTCCTTAGTCTCTCTCCCCTTATCCCAGGGGTATATGTTCCAAGACCCATAGTGGATGCCGGACTGCAGATAGTACCAAACCCTATGTATACCGTGTTTTGTCCCATACATACATACCTATGATAAAGTTTAATTTATAAATTAGGCACATTAAGAGATTAACAGAAATAACTGATAATAAAATAGAACAATTGTAACAATATTCTGTAATAAAAGTTATGTGAATATGGTGTCTCTCTCAAAATACCCTATACTACTGTACCACCAGGGATTGAAACTGTGCATGCAAAGCAGAACCGCAGATAAGGGGGGACTACTGTATACATACACACATATGTCACGTACATCTTCAAATTTAATTAATTAATTATTTTAATTGGCACATATTGATTGTAGGTATTTATGAAATACGGAATTATATATCAATAAATGTATATGCAATGTGTGATGATCAAATCAGGGTAATTAGCATGTTTACCATTGTAAATATTTATCAGTTCTTTGTGATGAGAGCATTTGAGCTCCTCTCTTCTAGCCATTTGAGAACATGAAATAAATTATTATTAATTACAGATGCCTAGCACCATTGTACACCACTAGAACTTATTTTTCCCATCTGGCTGATTTCGTATCCATTCACCAACCTCTTCCTATCTGCTCTACCCTCCCCTTATTAGTGCAACCCCCCCCCTCACCCACGCACACTAGAATGTAAATTCCATGCAGGCATGGATTTGTGTCCATAGTTTTCTTCACTGCTATATCTCTAGCTTCTGAAATAGCACCTGAGACATAGTAGTGGTTTAATAAATGTTTATTGAATAAATGGCTATAGTGACTAAGAGTGCAGGCTCTAGAGACAGGCAGGTTGGGTTTGAATTCCAGCTTTAGCATCCTCCAGTTGTATGGCCTGGATCAACATGCCTAGACTCTTTGGGCTCAGCTTTCTCATCTATTAAACAGGGAGGTGGGTTATAAACACTACCTTTCTCACAGGGTCATAGAGACGATCAATGAGATTATGCATGGAAAGCACTTAATACGTGCTTGGCCATGGGTGAGCACTTAGTAAATGTGCACACTGGTATTATTTCCATAGTGTTGGATAACTGGACATTTCCTTATTGGGGCTTGCAACATGTAGACAAAGCAAGTGGCATTTCAGAGAAATCTAGTAATTTGCTCAAGGTTGCACCATGAGTGAGTGGCCGACAGTACTAGATCAGGACTGGGTTACTCACAGACAGGCACCAGCAAGTGGAGGATGATGGACAGGGAGGAACAAAGAGGGATGGGAGGGGCAAGTGACAGCTGTGAGGATGTCATCAGAGACTGGAAGAGGAGAGGTGACCCTTCATCACAAAGGCATGGTCCAGGGGAACACGTAGAACATGGGCTTGGAAGACAGAGTCGGTGGGAGGGAGAACACACCAGGAGATTCCTGTACAATGGTCTATAAGCATAACTGACTGTATATTGGTTCTGCTTCCATCCATTCATTACTGAGGACCTCTGTCTCTGCCTGCTGCACACCCATTCCCTACTCTTCCAGTTAAAGCACCCAGTTTTGCCTTGGGAACCAGCCCTTCCCCAACTCCAGTCCAAGCAGTTCTGCTGAGACTCACCATAGCTCTCTGCTTCAAGAGTGGACATTGACAGTGATCAGGTCAAGGATATGCATGTGACCAGCCAGTGCAGTCAAAGTCAGTCCTGGGCCTGTCTCCTGGAGCTTTGGAAAAGCAGGCTCTCTTTTTCCATCAGGGTTGCCAAGCTAGCAGGACATGAGTGGGGGCTGTGCAGGGTCCCCATATAGAGAGAGTCTAAATGGGAAATGGAAAAACCAGCCCAGAAAAAAATGATAGTGAGAGATGAAGAGAAAGGACAAGTAGGAAAAAGAAAACAATCTGGTGACATCATTTGAGTCCCTGGATCCAGCTATGCCTGAAGCTAGCCCTACCCCCAGGCTTAGCATTTTCATTTCTGCTAAATAAGCTTGTTTTGAGTTGCTGTCACTGGCCGCCCAGGAAGTTTTGATTAATGCACCTACTTCCCACCTTGGCTTAGCGATTGAGCAGCTTGTAATGTGCTCAGAGCTTTAAGAACATTAGGGAGAAGGAAACTACCATCCACTGAGGGCCTACAGTGTCCCAAGCCTTTACCCCAATCATCTCTAATCCTCCCCAAAACCCTAGGAGTTAGAGGTTATTATTCTGGCTATACCGATGGAGGAATTGCTGCTCAGGGAAATGATTTCCAGAGCTGGGTTGTAAAGCTGAGGTTTAAAATCTGTACCTTCCCTCTTCTGGTACAGCCTTCCATGGATTAAGGAGGCAGATCCTTTAAAAGAAGGGACTTTTGAGGCTAGTCAGGAAGAATGAACCCAGTCCTAACAAGCCAAGAAAGGTTAGGAAGGGCATTCTTAGCAGAGGGAACGACACTAGTTAAGTTCAGAAGTAGGAACGCTGAGAACTATCTTAGAAAACAGCATAGTCCAGATCAACTGATGCAGGAATGAAGTGGGAGACAGGCAGTTACCAGATCACCAAAGCCCTGACTGTCACCCTGAAGCATTTGACTGTAACCTCTGATTTTGGGCAGCTTGCTTGGTGGAGGAAGGGCTCACTAGAGATAGGCAGAGTTGAGGGTGGACAGGGTGGAGGAAAGGCTGGGTGGAGGAAGGGCTGGGTAGAGCAAGGCAGGAAGACCAGTGTGGAAGCTCGTTCCTAGGCCCATGAGAAGTCATGAGGCCTGGACAGGGTAGAAGAGGATACAAGTAAAGAGACAAATGGAAAAAAATATTTAAGAAAACAAATATTAATATAACCTGACAACTGCTGGAATTGAGAATGGAATCAGGAAGCTCTCCAAGTTTGGAGTTATTCACAGGAAAGCAATAAACCCATTTTTCAGATGCTGGGAAGTCAGGTAGAGTCACCGGCATCAAAGAGGGTGACTTCCCTGGCAGTGCTTGGAGTCTGGGGAGAGGACTGTCAGGTAGCCTCATGGAATGGGTGGTTGGTGAGCAGCTGGAACTCAGAGGGAAGGTCAGGGCTGTGGAGAGAATTCTGGAGGCCAGGGAAGTGAATGTGGTCTCACGCCCCATCACAGGCCATTCCCAGACTGAAGAGGACAGCGTCAAGGAAGGAAACTATCCCTAGGACAGGGGTAAGGCAAAGCCTCCCACCGTCCCACTGATGAGTGGGTTTCAGTCCTGGTCCTGCTACATCCCAGCTGTGTGATCTTGGACAAGGGACTTCCCCTCCCTGAGCCTCAGTTTCCTCATCCGCAAAATGTGGATCAGACCCCCACTTCAAAGGCTTGTTGTAAGGAAGAGATGAGCACACAGCATGTTCACAGCTCTTTAAACTGTTCTTTTTTCCCCATTGCCCCTGATGAAAGAGGGAATGGTCGAAACAGCATTTTTGTGGCCTCATTCCTCCTGCTGCCTGGACAAGAAGGGTGTTTTATTGTACAAGAAGAACATTTTCACTCAGTTCTTTTAAATCTTCCTTGCAAGGCTCTGCACAAAATCACTCGGACCGTAAACAGCATTGAACAGATGACCGAGTCCATTTTCCCTGATGCTTTGGGCCTCCCCCTCACCTTTGCACAGTGTCCACATTTGCTCCAACGGTCCACGATGTGCTGTTCCTGGGAGTTCAAGGTCGTGAATGGTCCAGCCTATGGAGTTTGACCTATATCTGGCTGAAAAAGGTCACCAATTATTTGCACCAGGGTTTGTTCCAAACAGTTACTTTGGTCGAGATAGCTTTGACCTCCCAAGGAGCTGCTGTATTTTGCCAGCTGTGCCCATTTAAAATGCCTGTCTCAAAATGCATGCACTATTGTTGTTGCAATCTAAACCCTAAAACAGGAGTCACAAACTCCAATTCCTACAGGGCCAAATTGGAGAAGCGAATAGTGAAGCTTGTTGGGTGTGAGACTATAGGGCATGGTGCGACCTGACCTAAACTTCTGAACCTAGCCCCTTTCTAAAGGAGACAGCTTCTCCTTGGCTCCAGCTGATCGCTGCCAAGTATACAAGTGATTCTAGTGTTGCTAGAGCTTTTGAGTTTTCTAGAGAAACTAGGCATTTCTATATGAAATTTTCTGAGTTTCAGGCAGGCCAACAAAACTTTCTGGCCACCCATTTTCAAATTTGCCCTGGACAATTTTATGATTGTTTAAATAAAGAATAATAATAGTTAGCACTTGTGTGGTAATTCTCAGATTACAAAATACTTCCCCAATTGACAGTATGGTTTTTAATTTTTCTGAGCATCTGCTCTGGGCAAAGCCCAGCAGTGGGGGCTGTGGGTACATGGAAAAATCAGACATGTCACTGACCTCAGGGAGCTCACGGTCCTGCCAAGAAAGAGCAGTACAATCACTCCCATCAATGATATTACCAGGTGGGGTCCTAGGTGGGGAGCAGTCACCCTGGTTTCTGAGCCCCAGATTTCTTATCTATACAATGGGGACAATATCATCTAATTGGCAAGGTTGTTGTGATGACTAAATGAGACAACGGATATAAAATACCATCCCAGAGTAGCATACAAATAATAATCTCTATTAAGAAGTTCTTTTCTTTTTTACTGAAAAGAAAAAAAGAATTTCAGAATGCCAGCTCTGAGATTCTGAAAGATAAGTCTCCCGGCCTAGGGAAGGAAACAGCATCTGTGTAGAGGAGAGGGTCAAACAGTCCTGGATTGAAAGCCTGGCTACACTACTCACTGAGACCTTTGGATAAGTCCCTTCACCTCTTTGACCCTCAGTTTCTTCTTCTATAAGATAGGAATAAAACCTACCAGATAGAATGAGCATGAAATGAGGTCACATATGACAGCACAGGAGCTGGCTCTTAGTGAGTGTATAATAAATGTTTCCCTCTTATCCTCTGTGTCCCAGCAGCAAATACTTAATTCCCAGACTTTAGTGATAGTGTCTTCCCTTTCTCACTAGAACCTGCTGGGGCTCAGCCTGCACCATAAGGAAGGGAGATTTATACCTCTTGGCCAGAAAGGCTCCCAGGTCAGGATTTAGAAGGGCACAGATGAGACTTCCCTCCTCTACAGCACTGGGAGGCAGGGGATGGTGATGAGGAGGTTGGTAGAGACCTTCAGCCTTGGCAGAATGTCAAAAAATGCAAACTGGCCTGGTGCCCCCTGCATGCCATTGTTAATTAGATGACAAAAGCTAGTGAGGAATGCTGATTGGGACTCATAGGCACAGGGTTTTACTGGTTTAGAAAACAGGAAACGTGATTCCATCTCCACATATAGTATGAGAGCAGAAATCTTACCCAGAGCAGTGATTCTCAAACCTAGCTGCACGTTGCAATCACCTGCAGAGCTTTAAGCATGACTGATGCCTGGGTCCCAGTCCCAGAGAACCTGTTGTGATTGATCTGGGTGCAGCTGGACACGGGGATTTTTAAACTCTAATATGCAGCCAGGTGAGCCTCACGTGCAGTTAGGACTGTGAACCACTGAAGAGGAGAGATGAGCAACAACTTAGTTTCTTACCTTCTAACTATTCCTGATGCTGAATTTCACTGATGCTGAGATGCAATTTTCTTTTCACATTTCAACATCTCTGAAATTAAAATGCCTTATAATCATCATCATAAGAAAGGACTGCATTATAATTTAGTTGGCAATGCTCTTTCTGTCACAGTGGTATAGGAAATAACAGTGTGTCTTATAATCAATGATGAAATATGACCTTAAGTATTTGTTCTTCTTTGCAGGGAGGCAGTGACGAAGAACATACATCCGAATTACCTGGTGGGCTGTTAAATCACGGAGCGCTGGGCTCCTCCCCCGGAACTTTTGATTCAGCATGTTTGGGGTGGGGTCCAAGAAGTGGCACTTCAAGCAAGTTCTCTGGTGATGCTGATGCTGCTGGCCGGGGTCCTCACTTTGAGACCCACTGGTTGAGGGAGCAGCCCTGCACAAAAAGACAAAGATGGCAAAGGACACAACTTTTGATGTACCAGGGCTGTCCCAAGCACTGGACATGGGTGAACTCACTTAATCCCTAATGAAGAATTAATTCATTTAATCTTTCATTTTGCAGAAAAGAAAACTGAGTCAGTGAGGGGCTAGTACAGCCAGCAAGCAGCAGAGGAGGCGTTTGAAGCCAGGGAGTTAGACCCCAGAGTACTGCCATGTAAACACCCACACTTTTACAGACCGGCCACTTGTAAGTGGTATCAACTTGGGGAAGTCACCTCCATTTCCTCATTTGTGAAATGAAGCTCATAGGCTCCTCCTTGGAGGGTTGTTGCAAATGAGCTGATATTTCAACACAGAGCATGGCACCAGGCACACAGTAAGAGCTCAGTAAATGGCAGCTGCTACTCACCTGTCTTTACTTGGCTCCTGCTTGACTAAAAGAGGTGGTGTGTGATGTGGTGACAAGAGCTAACTTTTGGAGTCAAAAGACTAGATTTTACAACTATTTTTGCCACTGACACCTGCCAATGGGAACTCACATCACTTGAGCATGTAGTGCTCGTATGTGCTAGCTCCCACAGAGCCAATGCAGGGAGTGGCCAGGACTCGTGGGCCACCAGGCCTGGAAGGAATTTCCCAGAGTGACAACAATACCTTTGTTTTATGAGTGAAAAGACTCAGGGTTCCAAGAAGAAAAAATTACATCTGCAAGGCCACAGATCCATCAGCGGCCTTTCATTCAACATTTCACACAAATTTATTGGGCACCTACGTGTGCCAGTCACTGTGCTAGGCCTGGGGAAAGAGCTTTGGGTAAGGTAGATTCCCAGGGCCTTGCATTCTAGTGTGAGGCCAGAGGGTTAGAAGGGGGAGAGGTGTAAAATAGATAAACCAGTCTGTGAGCAAGATGAGTGATGCACGCTGTGTGGGAAATAGCAGTCTGACTTGCCTGAAGGACTGGCAAAGTCCACTTTAGATTGAGTGGTTGAGCAAGGATTCTCTGAGGTAGCACTTGAGCTGCAAGTTGGAAATAAGTGTGTGAAGGAGCTAGCAATATTAGCAAACTATGTTTTAGCACATATTGTGTGCTGGGTATGGTGTTAAGTTAAATTAATGCTTATAACAGCCCTTTGAAGTAATTACAATTATCATGCCCATTTTATAGATAAGGATATTGAAGTTTGTTAGAGACTGAATGTTTGTGTCACTCTCACCCCTAAAATTGATAAGTTGAAATTCTCACCCCCAATGTGGTGGTGTTAGGAGGTGAGTCTTTGGGAGGTGATAGGAGGTCATGAGGGAGGAGCCTTCATAAATGGGTTTAGTGCCCTTATGAAAGAGATCCCAGAGAACTCTCTCACCCCTTCTGCCACATGAGGACACAGCAAGAAGACAGCCTTCTGTGAGTCAGGAAGCAAGTCCTCACCAGACACCGAATCTGCCAGCACTTTGATCTTGGAATTCCCAACCTCCAGAACTATAAGAAATACATTTCTATTGTGTGAGACACCCAGTCTCTGAAGTTCTGTTATAGCAGCCCAAACTGACCAAGACATAGCTGCCCCACCAGGGCGTCAAGGGGTCAGGATGCAAAGTCAGGAGGTCTAATTAAATGGCTCTGGCTCTCAGCCATCACATTTTATGGTGTCTGGCGACTGAAGCCCAAGCCAGGGAATCTGTAGCAGTAATGGGAGGCACTGCAGTACGGGGACAGTGTTGGCTTTGGTGTCAGCCCAATCTAGGTTTGAACTCCTGGTCTGGGACCTTGAGCAAGTCACTGTCCCTTTCTGATATTCAGGCCTGGGAAGTGGAGAAAATTTAATGGCTTGTCAGTTGATGGGCGCTTATCCAGTTTCTGGCACACATTAGGCCCTCATAAAATGGCAGTTATTGTGACTATTGTTACATGTTGTGGTGAATGTAGCCTTTCAGCTGGATGCTGGAGGGTCCTCGGGTCATCAGCGTTGCCTATCTGACTTAAATCAGGGCTTCCCAGGTAGGAAGTCGGCTCCTAGTCACTAATGCCCATCCTGGTCTTTCTTAGCCTTGGATGAATATCAGACAGATCCATCCCCCACCAGTGGTTTCATGTCCCTCAGCCAAGAAAGGTCTTTCTTTCCTCATAACTCTGTGCAGAAATGCTGGGTGCTGGGGATGAGCTGGGGCTGTTATGTTAGGAAAGTGGAGCCAGATGCTCCCCCTGCCTCGTCTGCCTTAAGCCCCTTCTCCTCAGCCAGGGATGCCTTAGCAAGGAAGACTCACATTCTCTTTTCATCCCATAGCTGTTTCTTTTGGCTTTGGTCAGAGTTGGCAGAATTGCCTTGGGTTTCCAGCCAGAATCACTAGGCAGTTATCACACACAAACGTACACATACACGGCTCTATTTCTGAATCGTTTTAACCGCTCAGCTTATACATTCTCCATCCTCTAATTTTGCACCACCTGCTCCCTTTCTACCACTAATCAAGTCTGAATACAATTCAGTTCAACAGATGTTTGCTGAGCACCCATCCAAACCCAGACCTCAAGTCGGTGCAGGGAGATTTGGGAGAGTTCTGGACAAGCCACTGCCCTTGAGGAGTGCACAGTCTCATGCAGGTCAGATCTGCTTTAAACCTTTCATGGTACAATGGAGACAGCGAGCTCCTCACCAGACAGTCTCCTCATCTTCCTGGGCAAACAGCTGAACCATATTTCCTAGCCTCCTTTGCAATTAGGTATTACCGTGGGTTATGGGTTGAATTGTGTACTATACAAATTCATACATTGAAGTCTTAACCTCCAATACCTCAGAATGTGATCTAATTTTAAAATAGTCATGACAGATATAATTAGTTAATATGAGGTCAAATTGGAATAGGGTGGGCCCCTAAGCCAGTATGACTGGTGTCCTTATAAAAAGAGGAAATTTAGAGACAGATGTGTACACAGAGAAAATGCCATCTGAAGATGAAGGCAGAGATCAGGACGATGCCTCTGCAAGCCAAGGCATGCCCGAGAGCTCCAGCAAACCACCAGAATCCAGGCAAAAGGCATGAAACAGATCCTCCTTTTCAGCCCTCAAAAGGCACCAACCCAGCGGACACCTTGACCTAGGACTTTAAGCCTCCAGAACTGTGAGACAATAACTTTCTGTTGCTGAAGCCACCTGGTTTGGGGTGCCATCCATTTTGCTCCAACACCAAGTGACAGAGTTTTAACCAATGAAACATGATTGAAAGTAAAGTGTGCCATTGGCAGCCCTTGCCCATAGACATCTCCCATCCAGACCTTCCACCCTCTGTCTTCCCACGGGCCTCTTGGCTGCCGACACACAGAATGACGTGGAGGCCACATGTTGAAGAGGCCGTGGCTTCATGAGCCTGGGTTTCTGCATGACTGTCTGGAGCAGAGCCACCCATCCCCAATACTGATTGCACTGACATGTGACAGAAATGGACTTCTGTGTACTGAGCTACTGAGATTTGGGGTGTGTCCAATGACCCTATTTAAAGTGACCAGGACTCACTTCTCTTTACACCATTTATCACAATTTATAATCCTATTTTTGGTTTGCTTACTTGCTTTTTGTCTGCCTCTGCCTCTAAATAGTATATTTCACAGGCAGGGACACATCTGTTTTAACTACTTGTTTACTATCCTACGGGTCTTTCCTCAAGCTCCCCTGTGAACTTCTCTCTACCCTGCTACTGATGGAGCCTCATATGACAGAACTGGGAACTGAAGTTCACCTCTGCTCTTCCAGACACAGCCCCTCTGAGCCTCCACATCTACATCTGTGCAATGGGCACAGGACTCATGCCTCTCTTTGCAAGGTTGTTGTGAAGAGCTGATGCATTAGCACACTTGAAAGGGCTTTGTCATCTGTAAAGAAATTTGGATAGTGACAGGATAACAGGGGATCATCAAGCTGTTGGCATCTCAAGCAAGAGCCTGGCAAGGTCACTGCAGAGAACTGGGAGCCCAGAGAGCTCCGGACCGTGCAGTGCGTCGGGTGTGGATGCAGGCTGCCTATAGAAAGAGTTGCCTCTTTCCTTCATTTCTCCCTGCTCCTCTCCTACCTCCTGCTTATATTTGGATTTTGACTTGATTCAAAAGAAGGAGAACAGTGATTGACCCCAAGAGGTCCTGTGGCTCTGTCAATCATGCACCTTCTGGCCTCCTGGGACCTCCTTTGACTCAGGACAGGGCTCATGGCAAGACATAAAGCAGCATCTCCACTGTCCCCACCCCCTAATCTTTGCAGCCAGCTCTGCCTCCTGAGCAATGGAGAATAAATCTGCAGCCTTCAAGGGCTAGAATTCTCAGATTCTTGCTGGTGCCTGGTTTCCATAGCAACACAAAGCTCTCCTTTGCCACCTTCAGGAATGTCATTAGGCTGTGAGGAGAGGCAGCAAACAAAGAGGCGACATGTCAGGCTGCTGCAGACGTCTGAGAGGGCAGCGCTGCGGGGCAGGAATCCTTTCGTTGTGGCAGGCTTCTTCTTTTCTTTCCTCTTAAATAAAGCACATAAACAATTTCATTACTTCAAACCAACTCAGACTTTCCTAAGGGAGAAAAAAACAAAGCTAATAAAATGGACCTCGTGCCCAGTCAAGGAACTGGAAAATGTACGCTCATGTTTCAACAAAAACACACCGTAATGACAGTAAGGACTTTGCGCACTTCTTGACATTAGACCCTCCTAACCACCTATGCTGTGGATGAGGAAACTGAGTCTAGGAGAGGTGAAGCAACCTGTCTAAGGTCACAGAACTGATGCGGGGTGGGACAGGGATTTGCAGCTTCTTTCTGATGCTGTTTTGTCCTCAGAACCCTGCTCAGCATCATGGCATGCTCACTTTTATGAGAAACAGTGGTCATGTTGTAAGCACCTGGATTTAGGATCCAGGTGCAGAGAAGGGAAGGGGTACTGGATGCCTTCTCTGCTCTCCGTCCCCGGGCGGTAGGGCTAATGCAAACCTGGAAGAAGCTTAGGGGCTTGGTGCCTCTGGAATCCACTCTGATGCATCTGGATGATTTGAGCCTCCTCTGCTTTGGTCTCTGTTACCTCCATCTCTCTATCCCATCCCCCTTCCACTGAGGAGTCTATTTCACTGAGACTCTAACCAAACATGATCTGTCCACATCTCCCCTCCTTTGCCTAGACAGCACAGGTTGAAGCCCAAGCTCCTTAGCAGCATCCTCAGAGTCCCTCCTTGTGGGTTCCCTGTTGCCCTCCAGTATCAGCCTCCAAAAATTTGCCTATTGTTCCAGCTAGATGGAGCTCCCTATGGTTAACCAAACATTGCATGTTCTTTCTGACCTCTTTTCCTTTATTTAAGTTGATCTCTCTGTCTGAACAGTACCCTTCTTTGTGAGACATGGAAACTCCCAGTTGAACATTCAACTTCAGCCTGCACCACTTCGCCTGTGAGATCTTTCCTCTCCATCTTCATGCAGACTTACGTGCACCCCTCCTCTCAACCCCGAAGATATTTAAGACTCATAGTACTTACTTCATTTACTGAAATTACCTAATTACATATCTGTCTCTTTCACTAGACTGTGAACACCTTGAGGACAAAGACAGCATCTAGTTCATTACTGTGATTCAGGCATGTGGCAAGTGCTGAGGAATTTTTGAATGGCTGACTGACACATGCACACACATGCAGGTGGACAATGAAAAGATGATAGCGTGCAGATGTGGGTAAAAGTTGTTTTAAGCTAAGCCAACGAGAGGTGGTGCTGGGATGAGCTACTTTTTGATTTGATAATCTCCTTGCAGTTGCTGGAATATGATTTGTATTATATAAACAAGTCTGCTTTGATGCTGGACCAATGACCAGGCTCATAGCATGGTAATCCAGGCGTGCCTGAGGACTTGTCTTTTCTTGTTTAGCACCATTAACATCTCTGGCTAGTTCACCCACTTAGAGAAAAATCTATGGCCTTAAATGCATTTATTAGAAGACCACAAAAGTTGACAAGAAAAGGACTTAGCATGCATCTAAAAAAGGCAGAAAAGAACAAAATAACTCACTCTCTAAAGGAAGCAATTAAGAAAGATGAAAGCAGAAAATGAAATAGAATACAAGTAAAACAAAATCGTAGATTTGATCAATACAACCAAAGATGTTCCTTTGAAAAGACCGATATAATAAATAAATTCCTAGTAACTCATCGAGAAAATCAGAGAGGCAATATTAAAAAATAACTTTAGAAATGAGAGAAGACAAGGACTATAGATGGGGTGATATTTAAAATGTATATAAGAATGTTTGGAACAACTTCATGTCAATGAAAGTAAATGTCTAAATAAAAGGAATGGCTTCTTGAGAAAATATAAATTATTAAGATTGATCCAAAAAGAGGTAGAATACTAAATATATCAATAAATAAAAATGAAAGAAATTAGAAAGGTAACCAAAGATCTACCCCTTAAACTCAGGTGGTTTATAGTGAGTTTTACCAAATTTTCAAGAAAAAGATGTTATCTGTGATATATAAACTATTTCAGAATGTAGGAGAAGGTAAAATCATTTATCCTTCATCTCTAAGAAAAACTGTCATCAAAATTGAAAAGGAAAGTAGACCATATTCACTCAGAAACATATATAAACATGCTAAATAAAATATTATCAAATCAAATCTAGGAGTATATTAAAATAATAATGCCAAGAATATTTTATTATTCAATATCAGAAAGCCTATGAATATAATTAACCAGTTTAATAGATAAGAGTAGAAAATAGTGTATGATTATTTTAATAGATGCCTCAGAAAGACAACAAAATTAAACACACTTCTGCTTAAATAAAATCATAACCTAATAGTTCACATTTAACAAACATCAAATGTACTAGTGAAATATAGAAGCATTCCCTCTCAGCAGCTGAGCAAGGTAAGAATGCTCTCTGTATCATCCCTGCCATGTAACGTTATACTCAGTGTCCCAGCCAATGCAACAAGGCAAGAAATAATTAAGAGAAGATACATCAGTAAATGAGGAGTAGGTAGATGCACACACAGCTTTCAAAAATTAGTGATTTACTTTATTACAAAATAATTAATTGTAAAATGTAATTAAAGTTCCCACTCACAATATCTAGGAATAAACCTAATAAAAACTGTGCAAGACCTTCATGAAGAAAATTATTAAGCCTTATAAAATGAACAATAACAATTTTTAAAATCCTAAATAATGGAGATTGTGGCATAATCCTAGATGTGAAGACCTATTGCAAAAATATAAAAATTCTCTCCATGTAATCTTCACATTCAATATAATCCCAATCATAATTTGAACATAATTTTTAATAAAACTTAATAAGATTCTAAACTTTACATAAGAAATGCATAAAATTACCAGGGAAATTTTCAAAAAGAACACTGTTATAGATCTTGCTATACGGCATATAAGACAATACTACGAAGCTATAGTAATTAAAACAGTGTGTTTACTGACTGAGAAGTAGGTCTCATTAACAGAACAAAATAGAGAGTATGGAAACAGATAAATAAATATAAGAATTTCTTTTATGCTAAAAAAACCACAATGTTTCTTTCTCAGTAGACAAATACATAATTACTGACATAGAAAGATTTCCAGTACATGTTGTCAAGTGAAAAAAGGTAAGTCATGAGCAAAGTGTGTATGACAATTCCATTTCTGATTATAATTATAATTTCTGATTTAAGAGGCAATCACATTTGTATGGTTTTGAATGTGAGTACATAGAAAAGAATCTGGAAGACGGATGCTAAACTGTTTGTAGTGGATACTTTGGGGGAGGAAAACTGGTATGGAGAGGGGTGTGAAGAAATTTCTCACTTTGCTCTATATTCTTCTAGATTATTTTAACCTTTCACACTGAAAATGTACTCACGCATTTCTTGATTTTATGAATTCAATAATAATTGTTCAAGAGAAGAAAAAAAAAAAAAACCCAGCCACCATTCCATCATATACTATGAGGAAGACTGGTACCTACAAAATAGGTCTGGAGCTATGGGGAGCTCAGGAAGCTCTCTGAACTCCCTCTCTGCATCCTTGTGGCCTGTCTGCTGCGGCCAAGCATAGTCCGTTCTTTCTAGAGCCAGCTCTGCCTCTCTGGCTGGCCACCTTGAACTGGCCTCACTCAGATGCCTGTCGGGTTCCTGGACTGCCTTCACTCCTGGACTTCTGACATTCCTTAGCTTTGTCCCCCCACCCCCACTCTGAGTGCTGCCTCACCCAGCCCAGCAGGGAATTCAGATCTTTCCACCTGAAGTCTGCAGAAGCAGTTGCCAAGGCCACTGTGTCGATACCCCTGAGCAACACCTAACTCCCCGAGAAGCAAGAGGACACGTGGCCACCCCTGGACCACTATCTTTTGTCATCTGTGGTCTTCATTCCCTGGCCTTTTATGCCATAATTATTTTCATATATTTAAACATCAAACTGTTTTCCACTAGAATGAAGGAGAACAGGGACTTGATTTTTGTTCTCTGTCTATCCCCAGCACCTCGAAACATGCCTGGACCCTGATGGGACTCAGTAAATAGTTATTGGCTGACTTCAAGAAGTCACATGTCCTGCCTTTAGATTCACCAATTGTGGTCAATTTCACACTCCCCTAGGGATGTGAACATGAAGCTCAGCCCATTCCCGAGTAACTGTGCCCCCAAAGGGCCTGGAACCTTCGTGTTTAGAGCCACATTGTGAACACACCCTTCTGATTTCTGACCTCCCAGGGTCGGAAGCAGGATGTCCTTCTCGTTCCTGGTACGTCCTATCTCATTTCTTCCTCTCAGAAGTTTTCAACAATTCTTGAACTATCTATCTTGTGGGCCTTGGGTTATTTTTCTCCTCCGAGCCTTAGTTTCCACTTTCTGAATAAAGTAATCCCCAAATCCCCATGTCAGGACAAGTCAGGATTTGGCAGCCGGCACAGCAAGTGGCTTCTGGGATAGTAGTCATGAGATTTGCATTTTTCTGCGAGCTTGATTTCATAAATTCCCCCTGCACACCCTGGCTGAGGATTCATCAGACTAAAGATTGCCTATATCTCCTTTCCACAGCCAAACTCAAGGAGAATTTCTAGTTTTCCATCCAGCCAGGTGCTCCATGGGTTTCTTTCCCAGGGTTTTGCTTCCCCCAAAATATTGGTTCATTGAGGAAAAAGCCAAAATTGATCCAGTCTTCCCAGAGACCTTAATGAGAAGAGTGCATGCCAGCCAGAGCCACCATCATTTGCGTCCCTGCAGGAATCTGGGAAGACTTTGCTGCAAGACAGGGCCAAACACAGCCCCCAGGGGTGGAATCTGACAGGCACCTTGATAACTGGCAATCCTGGCACTGAGTCAAAAGCTCTGAGCAGGGTGGCTGGCAACATGAAAAAGCAGAAAAGCTTATGAAGGGAGGAGAAAAGCGGTCCCTTTGTGACCTGTGAGACCTTGGGAATGACAGCAAGCTTCTCTGGGCCTCAGTCTCCCCATCCATGAAATGGGCATAATCACACTTGTGTCCTGCAATTCTGGGACAATAATTACAAATGTGCCCCGCACAGACAGGGAGCCCAATAACTGTTTCCTTTTCCTCAGAACCTTTCCTATAAACCTGTAACTAATCCTCTCACCAAGAAAACCAGCCTCACATAATTTTGGTTGTTTTGGATCTGGTTTTCTTGATGTTTCTTTGTTTTTGTTTTTGTAATCATGTGAAAGCATCAATTCAAAGGCCCATTTTGAGCACGGACTTTGTGCTTAACACTGGGCCAAAGCAGCTTGGGAGAAGATAAAGGTGTATGCGACCTTGTAGGAGTGTATATAGCTTGCTTGGGCACATAAAAGTGAATATTTGCCAGCCACTAATGCTTAATCAAGGCAGCTTTCACTTTACAGCCCTGGGAAGAGTTCATGCCTCCTACTACCAGCTGTGTCACGTGGACGATTACTTAGCCTCACAGAGCCTGCTTCTGCAAGAATTAGCGTTTTTAACATCCACATTCTACGGTTGTTGTGTGACTTTTAAAAAGCATAAATAAAATGAAGCGGGCAAAACATTTCATACTGTGCAGGGCGTGTAGCAGACACCCAATACATGCTTTTTGAATTTTATGACCAGTCGGGGCATGATGCAGTGCAACCACCGTAAGCTCACAGCAGAGCCATGACAGGTGGAAGCAGATGTAGAATGCCGAGTACCCGTGGCTGTCCCTATGTGGAACAGGCGCCTTGATTCGTGGTGGTTTTTACAGTTGCCCTGGATTCCTTTGCTGCCAGGAGGCAGTGTGCACCGTTGAGCGATGAACATGAGCTGGAGCTAGACACATTTGGGTTCTAGATCCAGTTTCACAAGTTACCTGTTGTGTGACGTTGGCTGATGGCTGACCTCGATCCCTACCTCTTCCATGTCTCTAAGACGGCTATGACAGTTCTCCCTCTCAGGGTGTTTGTGAAGATGATGTGGTGTAGGATGCGTGGGATTAGGACATGATGAGGGTCAAGAGATGTGCGTTCATGTCATCAAGAGAGAGCCAGTTCCTAGCAACATGGCAAGGAAGCCAGTCCTGCCCCTCTTAGGAATGGCGTTTCCTGGGACACCGATGCTGAGCAGGGGAGAGAGTCGGGGTTGGGGAGGAAGCAGGAGAGATGAAGGACACTCGCCAGTGCAGCATGGAGGGGCCCAGGAGTGGGAGGTGGCATCACACCAGGAAGAGGGAGAACAGACATGAGGTCCAAGAGCATCTGCTATGGTTTGGACGTGTCCTCCAAATTTCACTGTTGAAAATTTAATTCCCAATTCATATGTTGATGGTATTCGGAGGTGGGGCCTTTGGAAGATAATTAGGATTAGATAAGGTCATCAGGGTGGGGCTGCCATGATTGCTTTATAAGAAGAGGAAGAAAGAACTGAACTGGCACACTCTTGTCCTCTCCCCATGTGATGCCCTATGCCGTGTTATGACACAGCAAGATGCTGGCTCCATGCTCTCAGACGTTCTGGCCTCTAGGCCTATAAGAAATCATTTCTTTTCTTTTCTTTTCTTTTTTTTTATAAATTACTCAGTTTCAGGTATTCTGTTATAGCACAGAAAACAGACCAAAACAGTGTCCCAGAAACCCCTCAGTCCCAGGCAAGCTGGGACAGTTGGTCACCCTAGAGGTATGATTGAAATAGCAGCAACAGCACACAGAGAAGCTGGGCACAGCCAAGAGGATGGTACAGGAGAAAAAAGCAGAACATCAGAGGGGTCCCGGCAAAGAGAGCAAAGCCCCAAGGAGAGCATTTTGCAGACCCTGAGCTATTGCTCAGAGTAGGAGACCAACACATGGGCATTGCTTGTAAGGACCGCTGCCAAACCACCTCCCCAGCCCTATGCAACCCTTAGCACCGTGCTCTGCTGGCTGTGAAGCACGTACATTTTCCTGACTCAGAGAGACAGCCATGGAACTGTCACCAAGAAAAGAGATGCTGGAAGAACTACTGGCCCTTCTGCCCAGCTAGTGAGAACCCAGAAGAAAATAGAGAAGCTCAGAAGAAGAAAAGGCATCAAGACTAGGGGACAGAACAAGAAAACTGAAGTGTGTGCCCAACCCCCAGGCAAGGGGAGACTGATAGTTAAAATCCTCAGAGGGATCTGTGATAACTTGTATGTGTTTAACTTCATGGTTTAAGGAACATGACTATAATTTCATAAACCATGACAAGCATAAAAATCATGATGACAGCTAACATTGCCAAGCACTTCTGTAAAACACTGACGGGTTTTATCTTTTTAACCCTTGAAACAATCTTACTGTGCAGATACAATCTCTCTGCCTACTGTGTAGATTAGGAACCTGAGGCTCAGAGGGGTCAGCTCATTTGCCCAGATGACCAGGAACAAAAGAAGAGCTCGATGAGCTGATCAGCTAAGTCCCAGCTGCCCCTCTTTACATCCAAGGACTATGGGGAGGAGGAGCATGTCCCACATGAACATCAGTCTATTGGCCAAAGTGGGGGTGGGTAGTAGATGCCAGGGAGGTTGGCACCCAAAGCCACAGTGCAGTCTACCTCTAGGTTATGATCAAACACTTGCCTTTAACACCAGCTGTATTCAGGGAAATCCAATCTCAAATTAAGTCTTGCCTAAGCCTTGTTGTGTTTTGGTTAGAGTCATTCAAAGTAAAAAAACCTTCTAGATGCAAAGTCAATGGCCATGCGCTCCATGTACCCCAGCTCCCAAAGGTGTGTTTTTGCATTTCACATTTTCCTCAGTTCCGTTAAAAATAGTCATTTCTGACAATTGGTAAAGAACTCTCCCTCAACCTATGATACTTGTTTTTTCTATCTCCAAGAAAGCAGGGTGTATAATTATAAGAACCTAATTATCAGCTGTTTCAAAAAGAGTTGGGCTGCTTGGTCTGTGTTGGTGGTGTTGGGCTCAACAACACTGAAAACTCTACTTGGACGATATTATAAGTACCATAATCAATCATGCTACCCTCGCAGCACTAAATGGGGACCTTCTTTCCAGAAGGAATACAAAATGAACTCTTTTTTTTAAACAACAATTAAGTAGCAGGATAAGAGGTTTCTTAGTGGTCTGAGTCACTCAATCCCAGTCCTGCCTTGACTAGCTGTGTAACCTCGGACAAGTCCCTTAACATTGCAGAGTCTCAGTTTCCCCATCTGTAAAATAGGGTTAAAATAATTTCCCTCACGTGGCCATGGATGTTAGCAAAATAACACATGACAAAGCAATCTCTGGAGTGTCTGGCACAAAATAAGCACTCACCAAGTGGTAGCATTATTTTTATTTTATATCTTTAGATTATTTCATTGAATTAGGCTGATGGGATGAGAATGCACTTAGTAAATTGTCAGGTCCTCTCCGTATGTTCTTACTCATTGTCCAGATAAGAAGTTCACTTCTTAGACCTGGGGAAGTCACCTAACCTTCCCCCTTCATTCCTGGGAGAAGCCCAAATTACAAAGCTCAATGAGACATGAAAAGACCATCAGCTTAACTTCCTGGGCCCCAGTTGCTCATCTGTAAAATTGTCTGGTGATCTCTACCTCACTGGCTTGTTTTGAATATTAACCAAGGTATATAAAATCTCCTTCTCTGTACCCACCTCATAGTCACTGCTCCATATATGACAATTTTTTCCTTTTGGTGCCCACTGTGCCATTTATTGCTCTCCACCATCCTATGAGGGAAGCAGAACTAGGTTCCTGTCCCCATGGGAGCAGAGAGGTGAAATGACCTCTTCTAAGTCACTCAGCTGGATAGAGCTGGGAGGTAAAGTCAGTCTCTGAATTCCACTTCTGTGCTTTCTAATATTCCACAGCTTTCTCACTCATTCACTCAACAGAAATCTACCGGGTGCTTTCCACATGCCAGGCTGCAGGCTGGGCTACTGCAACGGCCCAGGCTTGACTTACCGAGGGCTGACTGAGGCCAGTGGCAGCAGAGACCGGTAAGGGGACAGCCTCTGTGCCTCTTCTTTCTGCGCCCCGCCTCTCTCCTCCTTGCTTATTCTCCCTCTCATTTTCTCTTCTCCAGGGCTTCATCACCCACCTACACAGCCAGCCACATTTTTTTTTTTTTTAATTTTATTTTGTCGATATACATTGTAGCTGATTATTGCTCCCCATCACCAAGACCTCCCTCCCTTCTCCCTCCCCCCTCCCCCCCAACAATGTCCTTTCTGTTTGCTTGTCGTATCAACTTCAAATAATTGTGGTTGTTATATCTTCTCCCCCCCCCCCGGTTTTGTGTGTGTGTGTGTGTGTGTGTGTGTGTGTGTGTGTGTGTGTGTGTGTGTGTGTGTGTGTGTGTGTGTGTGTGAATTTATATATTAATTTTTAGCTCCCACCAATAAGTGAGAACATGTGGTATTTCTCTTTCTGTGCCTGACTTGTTTCACTTAATATAATTCTCTCGAGGTCCATCCATGTTGTTGCAAATGGCAGTATTTCATTCGTTTTTATAGCTGAGTAGTATTCCATTGTGTAGATGTACCACATTTTCCGTATCCACTCATCTGATGATGGGCATTTGGGCTGGTTCCAACTCTTGGCTATTGTAAAGAGTGCTGCGATAAACATTGGGGAACAGGTATACCTTCGACTTGATGATTTCCATTCCTCTGGGTATATTCCCAACAGTGGGATAGCTGGGTCGTATGGTAGATCTATCTGCAATTGTTTGAGGAACCTCCATACCATTTTCCATAGAGGCTGCACCATTTTTTGATGAAGTTAATAATCGGGGTGTCAGCTTTGAATACTAGTTAGCTCAAGGGAGAGAGCCTACCTACCAAAAAAAAAAAAAAAAAACTAACGAGGAAAATTCCAATCAGGCTAATTCATTACCCCAGTCTGTGACACAGTCACATAGCACCCATTCATTTGCTCATTCTTGGAACAAGTATTTCCAAATGCCCATTAGGTGCTAGACATTGTTCTAGGTCAGAGCTCAGCAAACTTTTCTGTAAATGAAAAGATAGTGAATATTTAAGAGAGCCATATGGTTTCTGTCTCAGCTACTCAAGGCTGATCTCATGACATAAATGATATGTAAACAAATGAGAGTGGCTGTGTTCCAGTAAAACTTTATTTATAAAAACAGGAGGTGGGCTGGAGTTTGCCCACCCTCACTCTAGGTACCAGTACCCAAAAGTGAACAAGACCCAGCCCCTTACTTACAGAGGTCACAGTCTAGAAATGAAGACAGATGACAAGGGTGCACTGTGCTGAGAGACAGGATAAAGGGTACAATGACAGCGATGATAGTAGTTCATTATCTACTGAGCACCTATGCTATGCCAGACACTTCACCTAAGTTACTTAATTTGTTTTTCTGACCCTATGAAGGTTGCATTTTTTATCATCATTTACAGATGAGAAAAATGAGGCTCAGAGGGGTGATTTACTCGGACTGCATGGCAGTGCCCAGTGGAGGCAAGACTTGAACGGGCATGTCTGAGTCCAAAGCTCATGCTTTTATGCTGCCTCTCTGTGGAGGGTCGAGCAGGGAGGCTCAGCTTGGTCAGGTCACACAAAGCTTAATGGAAGGAGCAATACTTAAGCTGCAACCTCAAGGACTTTTTGGACTTTCCTGGGCAGTAAGGAGGAGACAAGTGGGCATTCAGAGGTGGGGGAGGGAGAGTAGACAGGTCCTCCTAGGGTGAACAGGCATGGGAGCCCCTCCCTTTCCCTCTCCTGCCCCTGGACAAAGCCAGAAGTGCCTGGTATCTGGTAGATATTGCAAAAAATATTCATTGGATGAAGAATGGATGGATGGATGGATGGATGGATGGATGGATGGATGGATGGATGGATGGAGGGATGGATGGATGGATGGATGGAAAAATTGAATGAATCAATGAATGAATGAAGTGTGACAGGGGCTGCTTTAAACCCTGACTCCACCAGGGATCTACTGTGTGACCGTGGGTGAGGCAATTCACCTCTGAGTCTCCTCAATGACCAAACTCAGAGGATAACAGCACTTAGCTCACTCACAGGAAGGAAGATAAATACCTCACAGCTGGTTTTCGGTGTGGCCTTCAACTAATCAAGACAGTTGTCAGGCCCATCAGAACAGGCTCTGGGAAGGCCTGCTAAATGCCAGCCCTGCTTAGAGATGGGACAATAAACACAAGGTGCTAGCACCTTCTTACCACAAAGTAAGTACACAGTAAAGGGCACCTATTACATGGTGGTCCCGGCACATACACTCACTCAAAAAGTAGGAACTGTTTTTACTATCATTATTTCATTTAATGAAACTCCACATTGTACATAAAAACTTAACTCATATCCTCACAACTCATGAGGTAGGTGTCACTTTTCCCATTTTAAAGATGGTGAAACTAGGAATGAGAGCAATGGAGACACTGGGAAAATGACACTTAATTCATTCATCCAACAGACTTTCTTGAATACTTGCTATGTACCAGGCACTGATATAGCAGTGAACAAAACAAAGTCCCTGCTCTCATGGAGCTGACATTCTTGTGGGGAGAGGCGCACAATGAACAAACAAAAATATAATGTCAAGAGGTGACGACATGTGCTCAGAAGGCATATAAATTGGCAGGAAGAAAGACTGGTCAGCGAGGGCTCCTCTGAAGAGCTGACACTAGGCAGAAGGAAATGAGAGAGTGCAAAGGTCCTGAGGTGGAAGCATGCTCGGGTGCTGTAGGAGTAACAGTAGTAATACGAGAAGAGACCCACGAGGTAGCTGGGAGCCAGACTGTGGAGCACCTGGTAGGCCATTTTTCAGACTCTGGATTTTTTTCTGAGTGAGATAAGAGGTCCTTAAAGGGCTTCTTGGAGAAGTTTTGAGCAGCCAGGAAGGGTCAGACATGACCTTCACAGCTCATGATGCCTCCACCCCACAGACACAGGTGTCTAAGGACTCTCTGGCTTAGATGCGCACAGCTGGAAATGGAGAGTGGCCCTAGCACCCCCATGCCCTGCCCTCCACTGCCCACAGGATAAGCTGCGCTGAGAGGGGACAGCTTCCACGGCAGCCCAATCAGAGGAGAGGCAGGTGTGCATGCCCTGTCCCCAGCGTGGAGACCACATCCTCACTCCCACTGAAGGAGAAGGGACAGGAGCAGGGTCTAACTACACAGGGCTCTGCAGCCTGCATGTCAGTGGTCACAGGAAGAGGTTAAAGAGAGGAAAGAGCTTCCTTTAAACAACAACAACAACAACAACCACAAAGGAACATACATTCCCTAGTAAATCCTAACTGGTAAAAGCAAAATCATCAACACTTCCATAAATAAAACATCATGGTCATCTTTTGTGAATCCATTCTGATTTCACTCTTTCCCAGTACTACAGGCAGGTGTGTATAAACAATCACCTAGGTCTACTTCTCCTTTCATTTTTTTAAGTGAGCATAAATAGTCATCAAGTTTTTTTACCCATTAAAATTTTAGTTTTCAAAAATTGTTTTAACTAAGGTCAGAAATGTATGCATCAGATGGAATGAATTATAATTTATTTCTGCTTTTCACTATTCAATGGCACATTAGTAAGCTTCCTAGGAAAATGTAGTAGCCTTTGATCACATCTTAGAGTTCCAGCCCACAGCATTTATTAGTGTGCGGATTGCTTTTCTGAAGCATGTGCCACATTGGGATGCATGAAGAGATGAGGGAGAGAGAGGTCCAAAGAGGGACATATTTTAAATTATTGACATTGAGCTTGCTGCCAATCTGTTTCTGGATAAATCTGTGTATATGTCATAGAAATCTGCAAGGAATTTTAAAGAGACAGGAAATGATACATTTCTTTTAACAATATCTGGATGCCAGAAGTAAGTTTCCAGATCTTGTCTCGAGCAATGGGCCCAAAGTGTGTCATTACCCTCAGGGCTGCTAGCCGGCAGGCTGTGTGTAAGAGAATGTGTGGCAGGATTTGGTCTATATTCAGAACAATGAATTTAAAGCACTCATTATCTCAATTCTTCTCGAGGGGAAAGAGCAGGCTGTGGGGATGCCAAAAACTGTAGCTGTATCTGTTTGTAAGCATTTTCTCTTGTATGCTTATTTAAAGGGAAACTGTCATAAGGTAGACTTGAGCTTGTCACATTGTTTCCTACCTTCATGCCTTTGTACATGCTGATCCTTTTGCCTTGGAAGCTTTTGCCTGTTTTTTCTGCATAAGGAATGTCTACTTTTCCTCTACAATCCAGCTGTAAATTCTGCTTGGAGTATGGTGAGTTAACTCCTAGCAGACATCAAATCTCCCAGAAATAACAAGCATAAGCATTGCACAGAATACAAGAAGCAACTACACAAAAGACTCTGGAGAGTGACTAAAAGCAGAAAAATATAGGAGAGGAGTCAAAATGTAGGAAAAACTGGTACAGGGCAAGTTCCCCATTTTTGCAGGTTTGGTTTGAGGGCGGACTGTGATGTTATTTACTTACTTACTTATTTATTCATTTATTTATTTCTGTGGTCAGCATATCTAATTTTTTTAATTTTAATTTTTTTTGTTTATTTTTGACTGCTAAACAAGTCTTTATACATTTAAAAAGACTATGATCATAGAAAATATGTTCTCTGACTACAAGAAGAGAAAGAAATTTAGAAAACTCACCAATGTGTGGAAATTAAACACTCTTCTAAATAAACAGTGGTTAAAAAGAAGTATCACAGGGAAATGAGAGAGTACCTTGAGATAAAAATCAAAGTGCAACATATCAAAATTTATAGGATGCTGGGATCATGCAGTGCTTAGAGGAAAATTTATACTTGTGAACACCTATATTAAAAGTAGGAAAAATTTCAAATCAGTAATGTAAACTTCTACCTTAAGAAAATAGAAAAAGAAGAGCAAACTAAATCAAAAGCAAATATAAATAGGAAATAAAGATTACAACAGAAATATATGAATAGGGAATTACAAAACAATAGAGAAAATCAACAAAACCAAAGTTGATTCTTTAAAAAGATCAACAAAATTTGCAAACCTTTATCTAGACTGACCAAGAAAAAAAGAGAGAAGACTAAAATTACTAAAATCCAAAATAAAGCAGGGACATTATTACATTGTCATTATGTTTTTTATGGTGGTGAGATTTAGTTTCTTTCTCTTGCTCATTTGCATTTTTGTTCCACAGTGGGTTTTGTTGTTTTGTATTCGTGGCAGCAATGATTGTTTTTTGGATTCCGGGTGCAGGACTTCCTTGAAGATTTTTTGTAGGACATGTGGTGGTGAAATCCCACAGTTTTTGTTTGTCTGGAAAAGACACTATTTCTTCCTCATTTCTGAAGGATAGCCCTGCTGGGTATAGTATTCTTGGCTGGCATTTTTTTTCTTTTAGTATTTTGAATATGTCATAGCATTTTCTTCTGGTATGTACACATTCTGTTGAGAAGTCCGCTTAGTCTGATAGAGGTTCCCTTATAGGTGACTTGACACTTTTCTCTTGCTTCTTTCAATATTCTCTCTTTATCTTTGAGATTTGCCAGTTTGACTGTAATGTGTCTTGGAGAGGATCTTTTTGGATTGAATCTGTTGAGGATCTTTGAGTCTCCTGGATATGAAGGTTCATGTCTCTACCTATACCTGGGAATTTTCTGTTATTATTTCATTGAATAGGTTTTCCACGCTTTTTCCTTTCTCCTCCCCTTCTGGAACACCCATGATCCAAATGTTTGTGCACTTAAGGTTGTCTGCTAGCTCTCTTAGATTTTCTTCATTTTTTAAAATTCTTCTTCTTTTTTTTTTTTTTTGTTCTGCCTGGGTTATTTTGAAAGACTCTTAAAGATCAGAAATTCTTTCTTCTGCTTGTTCTAGCCTACTGCTTAAGCTATCTGCTGTGTTTTTTATTTTGTATTTTTTTGAGTGAATCATTCAGTTCCATGAGTTCTGCTACATTCTTTTTTTAAGGTATTAATCTCTTTGTAAATTTCCTCCTTCATATCCTGGAATTTTTTTTTTTTTCATTTCATGATATTGTCTGAGTCTTCTTGTATCTCACTAAGTTTCCTTAAGGTTGTTGCTCAGAATTCCTTTTCAGCTATTCAAGGGTTTCCTACAGTATCGGGTCTGGTATTTGATGATTACTATATTCTTTCAGTGGTGTCATATTTTCTTAGGTTTTCATATTTCTGGTATCTCTATGCTGATGTCTGGTCATCTGGTAGAGCATTTGCTTCTTCCATTACTCCAGAGTGGGCTTTGAGGAGAGAGACGCCCTCTTCTTTGTCTGGTCTGTGCTGGTGACTCTCCTTGTGTCAATGCAGTTGAGTGTCTGGTGGGCTGCCTACATGGTGGCTGTGGCTACTGCTGTGGCATCAAGCTGCTTTTGCAGCAGCTGTGGCTGTGGTGTTGGCTGTGGTGAGTCAAACACATGGAAGTGGTGTTTTTGGCATGCTCTCTTGCTTGCTTCCAGGAGGAAGGGGCTGCCTTTGGCCAGGCTGTGATTTTAGAGTGGTGTGAGGCAACTGAAGGTCTGATAAGAAAACCACCATATTTCTTAGGAAGAAGAGAACAGAGCCTGAGGGTCAACAGCCACCAGAAAATGGGGGAGAGGTGACCTACAGGAAAGAAGAAATCTAGAGAAGGAGAGCCCCAGGTTCTGTGTGTGAACTTCATCCAAGGATCTGGCCAAGCCTCTGAACCGTGTATGCATGGGACAGACTCAAAGTAACTCAAATAAGGGTTAAATACTCACCTGAAAATTAAACTACCACTCATCAAAGGCAAGCCAGAGATCACATTTGGAATCCAACTAATTGTCTGCTACAACAAAAACAACAACATTCTTGGGAAGAATATATCAGAAATCCATAGTTTCCACAACATAATAATCAAAATTTTCAGGTAAAATCAAAATAACTCAACATATGAGGGACCAGGAAAATGTGACCCGTTTGCAAAGGAAAAGAAAAATCAACAGCAGTAAACCAGAAGATGACTCTGATGTTGGAATTATTACAAAAAAAAATTCTAATTGTGGTCAATGAGGTAAAAGAAAATACGTTAATGAATAAAAAGGTAGAAAATATCATCAGAGAAATAGTGTGTGTGTGTGTTTGTACACCAAATGAAAAATTCAGACCTGAAAAGTACAATATTTGAAATTTAAATACACTAGCTGGATAATGGTGGACTTACAGCTTTAACTTAGAATATATAATGCTGGAAAGAGCACTGGTCTCACTTTTACAAAAACAACAAACTGCAAGCCAATCTGAAGAAAATAAAAACTTTTCTTAGATTTATCACATACACTGGGTGTATCATATTCACACTGCTGACAACTTAATATAAAGACAATATCTTGAAAATAGCCAGAGTAGTAAAAGACACCTTGCATACGAAGGGGAAAATAGCTAAGAATCACTGCACATCTCTCATTAGAAACTATGCAGTCGAGAACCACAATGGAGTGTCATGTTTAAAGAGCTGAAAGAAAAATGCTGCCAAAACAGAAGTTTAAACCCAACAAAGATATCTTTCAAAAATGAGAGAGAGTTTTTCAGACAAACAAAATCAGAGAGAAATCACTGCCAGCAGACCTGCACTATAAGAGATGCTCACCAGGCAGAGGAAATACGATACCAGCGAAGAACTTGGAGTGACAATGAAACAAAACAAAACAAACATTGAAAGTAGAAAAAAATGAAGTTAAATATAAAAATATGTTTCCTTATTTTTAACTGCATCAAATGATAATTGACTTTTTAGAAAAATGAGAATAGCAATGTTGTGTGTTTACAGTATATATAAAAGTAATTGATACACATGGCAACAGTGGCACACATGACAGGGGAGAAGGATTGGCAGTATGTTGTTATAAGGCCCTTACACCGTAAGCAATACAGCACTGAGCAATATAATATTTGAAGACAGATACTTCTGCTCCTTGAAAGACATTATTAAAAGAATAAAAACACAAGCCACAGACTGGAAGAAAATATTTTCAAACCACATATCTGAAAAAGGACTTATATACAGAATTATACAAAGAACTCTCAAAACTCAATAATAGTAATAAAAAAAAAATCCAGGAAAAAAATAGTCAAAAGATTTGAGCAGACATGTCATCAGAAAAGATACACTATGGCCAAATAAGCACCTGTGAATATGCTTGGCATCGTTAATTATTAGAGAAATGCAAATTAAAGCCACAATAACATAACACTACATACCTATTAGTACAGATATCAAAAATTTTTCAACTTATAATAAAGTGTTGGTGAGGACGAGTAGGAACTCTTCTACATTACTGATAGGAATGTGAAATGGTGCAGTCACTATGGAAAACAGTTTGGCAGTTTCTTATAAAGTTAGATACACCCTCACCATAGGACCCAGCAAATCCATTCCTAGGTATTTAACTAAGTGAAAAGAAATATGTACTCAAATGTTTATAGTGGCTTTATTTGCAGTCAACACAATCTAGATACAACCCTAAATATTCTTCAACTGGTAACTGAATGAACATACTCTAGTACACTGATACAATGGAATACTACTCAGCAATGAAAAAGAACTAATTACTGAGACACAGTTGACATTCAAGAGCATGGATGAATCTCCCATTCGTCATTCTAAGTGAAGGAAGCCAGACTCATAAGGCTATATGCTGCATAAGCCCATTTATATGATATCCTGGAAAACATAAAACTATAGGGACAGAAAACAGATCCAAAGTTTCCAGGGTCTGTGAGTGGCAGAAGGATTGACTACAAGGGGCATGGGGGAATTTGAGGGGTGGTTAATGAAACCATCCTATATCTTGTTTGTTAATTATACAACTCTACACATTTGTCAAAACTTACAGAACTGTATACTAAAAGAGGTAGATTTTACTCTATGTATATCATTCCTTAAATTTTTTTTAAAAAAGAATCAGTATGCTGACTGAAAGTTGCCACATCTATTCAACATGATTTTATTTATATAAAGTTCAAGGAACATATAGTATGAAAATCAGATCAACAGTAGCCCGGGACCATTGGGTGGGTGAAGGAGGCAAGAAGCGTGATGGAGAATGAAGAATCCTTTTGGAATAATGGCAGTAATTCTGTATGTTGACTGTGACATTGGTTTCATGGCTATATACTTTTGTCAAAACTCATTCAACTTTATATTTCAAGTGAATGCAATTTATTGTACATAAATTGTACTCTATAAAGCTGGTTTTTAGAAATCCAGCTCAGATTTTGTCTCCTCTGTGAAGCCCTCCATGACAGCCCAGGCATCACGAATTCTTCCTCCTCTAGACTCCATTTATATATTATACGGGTGCCCTTAAAAGTACTGACCATGTGGTCCTAAAATCATGATCTCTCTTCCCAAGATCATCATGTCTTCTTCTTCTTCAACACCCAACACAGAGCCTGGAATTCATTCTTTCAACAAATATATAATGTGCACCTATCGTGGGCTAGTCATTGTCTGTGCCTTCATGAAGATGACAGAATAGCTGGAGAGAAAGATAATAATCCAGTAAATAAGCAAAACCTCTTGGAGCTTCAGTTGCTTCATCTGTAAAATGGAGATAATAGTAACCACCACGTTGTTATGAGGATTATATGGAGTAACAGAACAGTGTCTGACACATAGTAAGCACTCAGGACATTTTGGCTCTTGTTGTCATTACTGAATATTAGGTTATCAGATTTAATTGCTGCTCTGACAATGGCTAGGAAGAAAATTAACCTGATTCAGTGATAAAAATAATGAGAAAAAAATCTATTTTAGAAAAAAAGTAATCAGGAGTGGTCTTTCAGAGAAGGGACATTTAAACTGGAAACTGAAATCTGAGAAGGCACCAGCCAGGTGAAGTGTGCTCCTGGCAGATGGGACAGCCTATGTGAAGTCCCTGAGACAGGGAATTTATGGACCTCTTGGAGAACCTGAAAAGAAGCCAGGCAACTTTAGCCCAGAGAAGGAAGCAGAGAGTGGAGGAGATAGGAGAGAGGCAGGGGCGCCTTCACCAGGGCCTCACAGACACTGACATGGTTTTGGTTAATGTTGGATGGGGGATGGAAGGATGGACAAACACATGGACATACAGATGGAGACCACTTAACTCAGAAGCCACACAGATGTGGGTGTGAACCCTCTTTGCCTCTTAGCAGCTGTGTAAACTCAGGCAAGTACCTTCCCCTAGTCCAGTCTCAGCTTCCACATCTATTAAAAATAGTGTCAGTAATAGCAGCAACCCCACAGGATTAGGGGTATGGTAAGATCATGCACAGAGCATACCATTTAGTAAATAATCTCATTCTTCTCTCCCTTCCACCCTCGTGTGTGTGTGTGTGTGTGTGTGTGTGTATGTGTGTGTGTGTGTGTGTGCGTGCGTGTCTGTGTGTGTGTACCCTTACCTCTCATGTGTAACCACCAAGTTCAGGAGTCATGCCTCAGCATGGCCAGACCAGAAATATGACTTGATATGGTCCCCTGGAGCTGACTGGGCTCAGAATCCATCAGACTCACCAGAACCATATGCATAAACCAGAAGTCACATCTGTCATTCCTGAAACAGAGGGGTTGGGCCATTGGGTCAGGACAGTCTTGGGGGTCATCAGAAGCTGACTGAAAGCAGAGCAGGGTCAGGGAATGGATCGAGCTCAGCAGGAGAATGTGCATTGAGGATCTCATGGTGGAAGCACTTTGCATAGATTTTCTCTTTCATCTTCACTACTCTAGGAGGAGAGTGCTATTTTTATCATCATCCCCATTTTATCATCATCCCTTATCCCAGATAAGGAAACTGAGCTCAGAGAAGTTATATTATGCTTTCCCCCAAGATGCTCCTCCTAGGTTAGGAGTGTGTCGGGTTGCATGTATGGCCTCAGCGTTGGAGATAGTTGGTCTCTGTGTGCAAACTCATCTATTTTTTCCAGGATAACAAACTCTGTGTCTCGATATGGGAAATGGTGGATGCTCCAGGGTAGTTAATTCACTCAAGGTCCCCCACTGGTCAGTGGTGGAGAGGGGATAAAAACCCTGGCAGTCAGGCTCCCAACCCACTCTCCACAGTAGGGAAAGCCTGCTACACACACGCCTTGGTCCTGTCCCCACCCTGCACTCCTCTGCTATGGCAGGATGCAGCCAGCCATGTCCCTATTTACCTCTCCCACAGATCTGGTGGGGATAATATATTCCACCTACTGTATAGACACAGAAATCAGAGCCTCCCTCATGCCCTCTCCCCACCTTGTCCAGGCTGTGCCATCATCTCTGCCTGCCCAGGGCAGGGACACCGGGGTTGGGATAGATGATGCTTGGAATAGGGTCTGCCAAGTTTGAAGAACTGAACACTAACAGGTCAGGAAACTACTCTTCTGGAACCCTGGAGCTGTTTCCAGAACTTTCTGAGGCCCTGTGTCAGCAACTACTTTGTAAACCTGGTGACCACCTCCCTAGCCTGCCTTCCACGCTCACATCAAGAGCACAATAAATATTAGGTCCTCACCCCAAGAAGGCAGAGAGCTCTGTGGGGACAGGGACCCTCGTATTGTGCATCTCTGAGGACCTGGACTTTGTCAGCAGATTGACATGTGCTCTTGTCCTGGCTCTGCCCCTTACCAGGTGGATGAGCTTAAGACAAATCATTTTACTTCTCTGAGCCTTAATGCCCTAATCTGTAAAATGGTCACTTTTTAAAAAAAAATGTGAAGAATAAATTTGAAGTGTCTAGGAGTGTCTGGCATTTTTATTATAAAAGGCTCAAACTGTTGAACTAAATCCCTTAAACTATAGAATCTGTGAGGTCAGGAACTTTTACTATTTTGCTCACTACTGTATCCTGAAGGCTGCCATGTACAGCTGCACAAGTTGTGCGCTGCACTATTCCAGAGATTCCTTATATAGACTTTTGATGTGAATAGTGCCCCCTGGAGTTGTGCAGTGCATCAGCCCCACCAACTCAGTGCCTGGCACTGTTCTGGGTGCTATAAATAGGACTAATTCCTGCTCTCATAAAGCTTATAGCATAGTGGGGAAGGGAAATGATAAGCAAGAAAATAAATGAAATAAGTTACCAACCAATAAAATAGGGTGATATGACAGAGAGTGACTAGGAGAGGGAAGCCTTCATGAAGAGAGTGACATGAGCTGAGGCGTGAATATCAGCCATGCAAAGATGCAACAGGCTGTTCCAGGAGGGAAGCAACAGCAAAGGCCATGGGGCAGCTCTGAGTGTGGGGAGAGGTGGCGGGAGGACAACTCATCTCAGGTGAGCAGTCTCAGGTAAGGACAGCATGTCCTTCTAAGTGCTCTGGGAAGCCATGGAAGAGTTCCCTGAGAAGCTAGATGTGATCCAATTCATGATTTTTAAAGGGGAGACATGAATCTAGTCAGTGCACACATTGGAAGCTGAGGAAGTAGATAGACACAAAGGTACAGCATGTGGAAGAGAAGAGTTGAGAATGCTGCTCATTGCTGGGGCTTTAGCCCCAGTTGGGTAGGTGAGGAGTTACGTATGGAGATGGGAAGACTGGAAGAACAGGTTTGGGAGAGAATTTGCCATGGCAACGAGGCATCCAAGTGGAGGAACCTAGGGCTTGACGACTGCTAGGTAAAACTTGCTGGGTGAATGAATAAATGAATGAATGAGGCTCGAGGTTCTCTGTAATGTGCAGATAATAAGCTTCACTTCTGTGAAAATTAAATGAGATCATGAGGTCATGGATGGAGGAAGTTACCTCTACTGCTGCCCCAAGAGGGAGAAATGGTCTCTGCAGCCTGACCCTGAGTTGCCGGTGCCGCCCACCCACCCATCTGCCCCCTCCACCTGCTTGTCTGCCCACCATGCTGGCTGTCCCAGAGCTCTCCGACTTCCTTCTCCAGGTGTCTCCTGCCCCACTTTCCGAGAAGAGCTTCTGCAGCCCGGGGATGGCCATGTTCTTTCTCAGCCAGGGGAGGCCCTGCCCAGCTCCTGGGTCTGCAGGATCAGAGTAGCCAGGCCACTGAGGGCACAGAGGTGACAAAGACAGCAGTGCCAAGCTGCTTGATTTATAAATGAGAAAATGTTTTGGTAGGGGCTTGGCTCTGGGTCAGTGGTCCCACTGAGCCTGGTGGGTGGAAGGACGATACTCTTGGTGTCCTGGGGAGGGGATAGGACCCCGTGCCTGGTAGGCTGCAGCTCACTGTCTCTGCTTTTCCTGCAAATCCTACACACTGTTGCTCTCCACGCTCCTCCACTCCCACTCTCTCATTTGGCCTTTTCAGTCTCTGGCAGGTGCTGTCTCTGAACTGAAGGTATCCGTGAACACTGTGGAAATGTGAAAATGTCAGGGCTCTTCTTTTTGCTGTTTCATGTTAAATGCCCTTCAAAGAGACCTGGGGCTTCATAGCAGAACTGTGGATCTGGAGAGACATGGCTTGGATCCTGGCACCATCAATCACAAGCTGTGCCGCCTCAGGCAAGTCACTTCCCATCTCGGAGCCTCGGGTTCCTCATCCATAAAGTGGGCTATTTGTGAGGCGTGAGTGCTTACTTGGTGATGAGCACTAGGCCCCAGCACAATGTCTGGCCCACAGCAGAAACAGACTTAGTATTAATGCACTGCTTTCTCCCAAGTCAATGTGAGACCAAAGACACCAGGAGGTTCACTTCACCAATTCAAACATGCATTTTTCAGATGCTCATGCATTAGAAAAGTATTTTTCGGGCCTCTCCTGTGTGCCAGCCTGGGCCAGATGTTGGAGCAGATCCAGTGGTGAGCAATATGGGGGATCTCAGCACCTGATGAAGGAGAGTCGTGTGGCTGGACAGGGAGGGGTTACAAGGGGACCTGGAGGGGGTAAAAAAGCCCCACACTCAGCTTCAGGGACGGCTGCTAGAAGGAAGGGCGTCTGAGCTGAAACCTGAGTCAGGGGGAGGAACTACCAAGGTCAAGGTGGAAGAATCACCTGCTCTGAGGCAGGAAAGTATGACGCTTTGAGAAAAGGTAGCAAATACAGAAAGGAGGGAGCGAGAAGCATGAAAAGGGAGGAGGCGACACTTCCAGAGGGCTCAGCGACGTCAGGCCACACGCAGCGGTACTATTTCATTCCGGGGGTGCAGACTTTGTTCCGAAGGCACTGGGCAGCCGTTGGCAGGCTGTAGCAGGAGCACAGCATGATCCAATTTATGTTTTTCAGACATCCCTCCAGTTGCTGTGCAGAGAATGAATTGTGGTGGACGATGGATGAGGCAGGAGGACACCAAAGCTGAACTCCCCTTCCTCTCTTGAGCCCTGAAATCGGATGTTCCCAGGTTTAAATCTCAGCATTGACACTTCATATTTAGGTGGACTTGGATAAGCCCCTTTTCCCATTGAAGTCCTGGGTTTCTCATCTGTAAAATGAGAGTACCTTAGAAAATGCATGTTATAGCTGCTTTAAAAAATGAAATGAGTAAATCCATTGGCACAGTGGCTGGCACAGAACGAGCACTCAGTGAATGAAAGCTATTACCGTTGCTGCCTTTCCCTATCACGCACATGTATACCCTTTGCTCTAACGTGCTCTTGGACTTTCAGAAAAACCCCTCCCCAGTTTTACAGCCAGTTCCAAATCAACCACTTTCAGCAGCTCTGGGTTGAGGGGCGAGCAGAGGCCTCATAGGATTTGTGCTGTAGCTCGGTTGCCTAGCAACTGCATCAGCATCTGCATCATGGCAGAGCCAGGCTACATCAGGCACCAGTCAAAACAAAGGCAGCAGAAATGAGTCACAGCCAGTCTCTGGGAACTGGTGGGAGCAGTCCTTGTTTTGGGCAGTGATCAGATACACCCAGAATTTAGCTCTAGGGAGGGCCTATCCCCTCAGTTATATTTCCTTCTGATTCCCCAGGGGGGCCCACATCTCTCATAATCCCCTGGGCCTTCTTGTATAAGGAGGGGACCTAAAGATGGTTGGGTGCCAACTATATGCCAGAGCACCCTGCATACGTTATACATGAACAATGTATGTCCGCATTTTACAGCTGAGAACAAGGAGGCACAGAGTATTAACATTCAAAGTTCAAGTCTGTGTGTCCTCAAGACCATGCTTATTTTACTCTGCTACAAGGGCAGTGATGCCTCCCCGACCCTGCTCCCCGGCCCTGACTTCTCTACTGAGCTCTCGACACAGATAGCCATCATGCCCAGGCCTCGCCCATGGCTGAACCCCTGCAGCTCACTTGAGATGAGCAAAGCTGGCTCTTTAGCCTCCCTCATCCAGCTCTTTCTTCTGCCAGGTCCTCTCCTCAGTGATGGTGCCAACACCTACCTGTCACTCAAGCCTAATAAAGTAAGTGTTGTCCTGCATGCTTCCCTTCCTCATCAACCTCAAGACTACTCAGTCACCAAATCCCGACAACAGCCCCCTTCATGTGCCCTCCTTTCCATTCTCAGGACCAGGCCTGGCCATGATCTCCTGGACTTGGTGCACTCACCCCTTGACCTGCAGCCTCAGCCTCCCACCCACCCTCCACCCTGCTGCTCTTTCTGAAAGTTAAATCTGACCTCATCACTCCTTTGCTTAAATCCCTCTCATGACTCCACCTCACCCACAGTTTGAAGCCCATACTATTTACCAGGGCCTCCAAGGCCCTGCACTTTCTGGTCTCCATGACTGCTTCCCCCAACACACACACACGCACGCATGCACGCACGCACACGCACACACACACATGGATCCATACCCTTTGTTCCCAATGCTCCCTGACAACAGATGGGCCAAGGACAGCTGTTTACTTTAGCAACTGATGTCCCTCTCTGACACACCAGTTGTACAGTAGAAATATGTCCTAAATTCCAAGTCAGGTGCAGCTTATTCCTGATTCTCAACCCTCTAGATACCTACTTACACCTGTGAGACTGACCAACACTGTCACATCTGTCTTGAGGGTGTGGAGGTGGCCTGTGAAGGCAGCAGAAGGCTTGTGGACCAAGATGACTGGGGTTTGAATCCCAGCAAAGCAATTGCCTAGTTTCATGATGGTCGTGGTTTTAAAATATGTCCACACATTCTCCCATTCCTTTCAAATGTTGGAACTTAATTCTTCTCCCTTCGAATGTCAGCTGGACTCAGTTGTTTGCTTCTAACAAGCAGAATAAAATGCACATGATGGCATGTGGCTTCCGAGACTAGGGCATAAGAGGTGCTCCAGCTTCATCAAGCATTCACCAGAACACATGCACAGCGGTGTTGAAAGATTAAAAAGTGTTCATGACTAGAAAATACTTGGCACAGTGCCTAGCGTGCACTAAACATCCAATAAATATTATTAATTTTGTTATTATTTATTATGAAGAATTTCTTTCTCATTTCCAACAATTCCAAGTAAGACCAAAATCAAGGGGCCGGACCGTACACACACAGGTGTTCCCAGCTTATGACACACCCCACATGAAACCTAGAGACTATGATCACTGAAAGTCACTGCCATCACCTCGTTAAGAAAAACTTTCAGCCTAATGATTCCCAGCTTTGCCCAAAGAGTGATGCTTTCTCTAACAATAACATTATTAATAATGATAATAGATAACTGCTACCATATACCAAGCTCTTTCTCCAAGTGCCTTATATATGTGAATCCTCACATGCAGGAATATTGGGTCCAGGTGAGGAAACTGAAGCTCACAGGGCAGAGGGCTGTGTCCCCAGTACCCCAGCAGGTAAGCAACAGACACACACCAGCTCTTTCTGACATAAAAGCCACTGCTAAGAGGAGCTTTTTGAGCTGATACCCTGCTCTCACCTCCAGCTTTGGGAACTTCTAAAAAGGCAAGAGTTGGCTTTGGCAGAAACTGAACACCTGCTATGAAGTCAGGGGTACTGGTTTTTGGAGAGGCCACATGTATTGAACACCCTCCTGCCTGAACTTTAGGGACTCTGAGAGTCCAGGAACTTTCAAAACAGTGGCCCTGTTTAGCTCGGGGTGCTGGCAACCTCCCTGAACTGCATGCCATCCACACCCCGTCTTCCTGGTAAGGTCCCCAGAGCTGAGTACAGCCAAAGACACTGGAGTGAGTGAGAGCACCTTAGAGTCATCTCTTGGTGACTTTGGCACTGAGGTGTCACAATGGCCCATGGCTCAAGAAGGTGAGGAGGTGGCTCTGGACTTCCGATGCAGGGTAAACCTCCCTTGAACACATCTGTTTGGCTAATTCTGGACTCACCTCTCCACCCAGGAGACACCCCAGGAGGTGGCTGTCTGTGCCTGGGAGCCAAATAGTGACCTCTCAAACAATTATCAAAAACTCCATCTTTTATAGTCCTTTGTCTCAGGTCTTACCAGTGGAGGGATGACACAGAATGTGCAGGAAAAAGGCTCAGGCATCTGTGTGAGGCTGAGCACGTCAGATTTTAGAGTTCATGTGCCAAAGTGTGGGCCAGCTTTCACCAGCTTTCTTTCTAACCCAGCAAGAAGGCTTGAGCAGCTCCTCAATGAGAACATGGCAAGTGGCAGGCTGGCTTTTTGGCTGATGTCAGGGAAGTAAGGACACAGAGGTTCTCCTATGCACCTAGAACTGTCTTGTTCGCACGGTCTTACAGTGAGGAGCCCAGAACCTCAACCTCTCATCCCATGATTTCCTCTGCCTCCTTGCTGAGGGGCTGTTCAGCCTCTCCTTGCATATCTACTGACAGAAGGCTTACCACCTCCCAGGACAGCCCTTTCTGAAACACAGATCTTGGAATTAGAGCCCTGAGTCAAATGTGCGGTTCAGCTGCGTGACCCAGGACAAGCCAGTTCACGCCCGTGAGTTCCAGCTGCTCTTTCCCTGAGCAGGGCCCATAATCTCACAGGACTGCAGAGAGATTCAAGGACGGCATTGGCTATGGATGTGCTTTTAAATCGGCAAGCTGCAAATGGAAGGTGAGGGTTATTTTTATCATAATTACCACTATTATGAGGATGTCACATGGCACTAATTGTTCTGGAGCTTTTCTGACATTGAACCCACACTCACTCCCCTCTAGCACCCACTCACTAGGTCTTTCCACCCAAAAGGGTAAGCAAAGTGGTTGTGGTGAGAGAGAGAAGCATCTGTCAGCTTCTATAAGACTTGAACCCAATCAGAGAATTGTCATTCTGGAAAAATATAAACCAAGGGTGGGAGCACCCACTAATGAACTGCCACCAGTCACAAGACCACCTGCATCAAACAGGAGTAGGCACGTCATCTTCCCTCGCCTCCTGCTCTGTCACCAAGCATTCCAGTACCTTCTATGGTGGATACGGAGAGACCTTCCCAGACAACCCAACAGACAGCCAATGTACCCATCCCACCACCCTGTCTCCTGCTGGCCTATTTCCTTCTGTAGTGCTCACCAGCATCGGATATTTTTTCATTCATCTGTTAGTGAATGAACATGAGCACCTCCAAGCAGGGATCTTGTCTGTGCTTTTCTCCACTGAGTTCCCAGTGCCAGCCTGGGGCCCGATATATGAGACACTGAACACATGTCTGTGGAATAAATTTGTAAATAAATTATAACCAAGTACAGTTTCCGTACCCAGAGGACTTCTTTCTGGGGCACAACAAGAGACAAGCACACAGACGGTACCAGTTCAGTGAGATCAGTGCCATAAGGAGGACATGTGCTCCTCGACCTACAAGGGGGTTGCTCCTGATAAACCCATCACGAGTTAAAACTATGGTAAGTCTACAGTGCATTTAATGCACTTAACCTACTGAACATCATAGCTTAGCATAGCCTATCTTCAAAGAGCTCAGAACACTTACATTAACCTAGAGTTGGGCAAAAGCATCTAACACAAAGCCTATTTTACAATAGTGTTGAATGTCTCGTGTAAGTTATTGAATACTAAAAGTGAAAAACAGGATGATAGTATGGGTACTCAAAGTATGGTTTCCACTAAATGCGTATTGTTTTCACACCATCGTAAAGTGGAAAAATCATAAGTTGAACCATCATAAGTCGGACTGTTTGTAATAGAGACAGAACAAGAAGAGGGAGGAACTCTGCCTCAGTGGTGGCCAGGAAGGCATTTCTTGGGAGAGAGTCAAGGTGGGCTTTGAGGGATGAGTAAGAGTCAGGCAGGTGGATGAGGAGGCTGTGCATGCAGAGAATGAGGTTGTCAGTCGATGAGATGTAAGCACACAAACGCTGAGTGGGACATGTCATTCATTAAGGCTGGAGCATCGGGGATCTGCTGAGAGAGGGCTGATCCTGAAATGCAAGGTCAGGGTGAATAGGAACCATCTCAAGAGCGATGGGAAGCTGTGTAGAGAGCTTCTGGGCAGGAAAGTGGCAGGGTCAGATATAGATTTGTCACTTTGATGCAGTGGAGAGTAGAGAGGGGAGAGACTGGAAGTAAGAGACCAGGGAGGAGGGTCGTCTGGGAGGGGGTGGGGCCTCCTGACCTGGGGCAGGGCGGGAAGCTACGGAGGCCAGGAAAGTGAGGAGCAGGAGGGAGAGCTCTGAGTCAAGGTGAGCATGAAATTAGGAAGAAAGGGGACCTGAGAGCTTTTTAAGTAACAGCTTGACTGCTTTACAATTTTAGCACAGTTCTAAAGATTCCCAAGGAAGAAAGAGAGAAGGTAGAACAATCACATGCTGTTACCTACTATGTGCCAGATGTTTCACACCATGGCATCACTCAGTCTGTGAGGTGGGCACTCATATCTCCATTTTACAGATGAAGACACTGAGGCTCAGAGAAGCTGAAAATTCTATCCAAGTTTTCACACGTAGGAAAGGGGAGAGCCAGGAATCAAATCTGGTTCCCTCTGACATCAAAACCCAAGTTCCTTACATTATATCATCTACCCGCCAAAAGACTTGAGGGGGACAAGTGTCAGAAAGAGGGGAAGAGAAGACAGTAGTTGAGGACAAGCCCGTGTTGCCCACAGGCTCAACCCCCATGGGACTGTTGCTTTCTCATTGCATATTCAGTCTTGTCTAAACGTCAGCAGTAAAGAGAACAAGTCATCCTTTTCCTTCCATGTCAATTATGTTAACATCAAAGTTTTTAAAAATTCTTCATCATTTCTGGGTTCAAGTACATTTTTTACCTTTTTGTGCAAATAAAGTGATGTTGTGGAGGCCTGAACTCTGACCTCCCTGGCTTTCCCTCCCTGTCTTCTGGCACCAATTGGTGGCAAACTTTTGGCTTTAAAAAATGAGAATTTCAGAGCAGACAGTCTGAGCTCCCAGAAAGGAAGAAAAAGTCCAGGTATTCAACACCCAATAGAGAGCTATTACTCCAGGCACTGTGCAAGATTGTTGAATCTTGACATACAATCATCCCCATTTTACAGATGAGAAAATTGAGAGTCAGAGGTGGCTCTTTCACGCAGGGTCACACTGGTAAGGAAGACCAAGCATATCAGATCCATCATGAAGCATGGCTGACTTGGGTGCCCTGTGAGGCAGGGGCTATGGCCATTCTTTCAACACTGGGCACAACGTGGGTGCTCAATAAATGTTTGCAAAACGCATGTGTTGGTAGATGGATGAATGTGATCTTGTTCACTCTGACAAAAACTTCTATACCTGTATTTTCATTTCTGGGTATAGTGACTGATACACAATGTTTACTCCATTAAGGTGTGGTGAGAAAACTGACAAACCATGTTCCAGGCAGTGCTGAGAAGCAGAAAAGTCCCATTCTTCTATCCCAGCATTACACCCATGCAACAGACCTGCCCCCACCCAGCAGATGGTGATTGACAGTGGGAGGATGCCATGAAGGTAGCTGTACAGAGCCACTGCAGAGAAGACAGACTTCTCACTCACCAGACCCATTTCTCTCCCCATCAGGTTCGTGGAAAGATTCCATTTGCACCTGAGTGGAGCCATGACTGGAGGAGGCAATGGTGAGCCAGAAATGAGAAGGGTACATGGCTGAGGAATAGTAAGAAGAATGTGATATACATACATACATACATATATATATATATATATACACACACACACACATATAATGCAATATTAGGCAGCCACAAAAAAGAAGGAAATCCTGTCATTTGCATCAACATGGATTAACCTGGAGGAAATTATGTTCAATAAAATAAGCCAGACAGGACACGTACCACATAATTCCACTTATATGAAGTATTTAAAATAGTCAGACTCATAGGGGTAGGGAACACCACAGTGGTTGGGTTGCCAGGGGCTGGGGGAAGTGGGAAATAGGGACTTGTTCCGTGGGTATGAAGTGTCAGTTATGCTGAATGAATAAGCTCTGAGATCTGCCGTAGAAATTTGCACCTACAGTTAACAATATATCTGGCACATCAAAATTTAAGAGGGTGGATCTGATGTTGAGTGTTCTTATTACAGAACAAAAATAAATGAACAGAAGCAAAGGGGTGCATGGAGACTCTGGGAGGTGAAGGATGTGTCTATCACCTTCACTGTGGAGATGACTTCACAGGTGTCTGCATGTGTCCAAACCCACCAAATTATACACATCGAATGTGAGCAATTCTTTATCGATGACCAGTCACAAAAGCTGTTTTAAAAATGCATTTTCAGGTCCAAAATGAACTCCTCCTTTTGCTTTGGGGCAGGATAAGCTTTGGAAATCGTAGCCATTCCCACAGCACTTTCCCTGTACTTCCTCCTCCCACCTCCTCACCCTCCTCTGCCAGCTGCCTCAGGGACTAGACACGGAGCCCATGCACAGGAAATGGGAGCTTGCTCCTGGCTTTTCACTTTCAACTTCCAAAAACCTAAACCCTTAGGGGAAGCAATCTCCTTATACCACAGACAAAATATTTAGGAGAAAACATGAGGCTGTACAAACAAGGCTCCCCCTTTCTTTGTAACTTGCTACCCCTCAAATCAGATTTCTCCAGCCTGGGAGCAAGAGCATTTTTAGAGGCTCCAGACTGAGCCCCAGGAAGGGAGAAAATGCCAAAATAGTTTGTGGGGTGTCAGAGCAGAGAGGACCTGCCTCACTATCCATGGGAAGCTCAAAGGAAGTGAGAGAAACTACAGAGACCAGTGCTCAGTGTGTCCTAGAAACAAGGTCATAGACAGCCTCATACAGATGTGCTGGTGACCAGGGGCTGCAGAAGCAATGGTGACTTCTAAGCGCTCGCTCTCTCTCGCCTCTCACTCTCCCTGTCTATCTTAGTTTGTTTTCTGCTGCTATAACAGAATGCGACAGACTGGCTAACTTGTAATAAACAGGAATTTATTGGCTCACAGTCTAGAGGATGGGAAGTCCAGATTGAGAGGCTGCATCTGTGAGGACCTTCTGGCTGTGTCCTCCCATGGCAGAAGACAGAAGGACAAGAAAGAATGAGAGAGAGCATGCGAGAGGGGACCGAGCTTGTCCTTTACTGAGGAACCCACTTCTGTGATAACTAACACACTTCCATGATGACAGCATCAGTCCATTCATGACATAATCACCTCTTAAACCTCTTGACACTATTGCATTGGGGATCAGGTTTCCAACACATACACTTTGGGGAACACTTTCAAACCATAGCACTGTCTCTCCCCCATATCCAACCCATCAGCAAATCTTGGGCCAGTCCTTCAAAACACAAGTACATGGGAGATTGTCCTAGCTGTGTTAGTATTTCTGCTTTTATATTTCTCACCCCCTCACACCCCGGACCCAGCCACTACCATCCCACCATTTCTCACCTGAACTGCTGCAACACTCTTATAACTTACTTCCACCCTCACTCTACCACGGTTTTTTCTGCCCACAACAGAGTGATCCTCTTAAAACATCGGTTAGATCATGATATTCCTTCTCTGCTCAGAATACTCCAGCAACTTCTCATCTCACTCAGCACAAAAATCAAATTCCATCTGTGACCTACCAGGCCTTACCTGCACCCCCTCAGACCTCATCTCCCAGTAGTGTCCCCCTTGCTTACTTGGCACCAGCCACCCTGCCCTCCTGGCTGTTCCTACAACACACCAAGTTGACCCTCCATCTCAGGGCCTTTGCACATGCCTTGGAATGCTCCCAGGCAGACATGGGACTTACTCTTTTAATTGGTTCAGGTCTTGGCCCAAACACTGCCTGGGCGCCCTAGCTGAGATCGTCCTCACCCAGTCACTCCTCATTCTCTTAACTACTTTACTTTTCCTCATAGCCTTCATCATCACCTGATGTGTGTTTCTTTGATTATTTTCTATCCTCCACCTCCACTCAATTAGAATGTAGCTCCAAGAGCATCACTTTCATGTCTGTATGCCCAGAACCTAGGACAGCATCTGACACTTCCTATGTGATCAATGAACAGTTATTGAATAAACAAATGGCCTTTATTGACAGATAACCAAGGGCCAGTAGAGTGGAATCCTGAGTCCTGAGTGGATGTTATCAAACACCAGAGGAGCCAGCTTCTTACTCCCTGTACAGTATTTGAGTCCTCCAGATTGTAGCTGCCACCCTAGGAAAAGGTGAGGGAATATTTGATTGTGTCCACCACCCTAGAATGGGGCAAAAAATAGAATTAATTTAAGCTACAGGAAATGAAGTTTTGTCTCTTGCACTAAGTTTGTTGACTGAGATTCATGGTAGGTGCACTTTTGTGGAAGCAGAAGCCCCCAGCCAGTTGGTGGTGAACTACTGACAGCCTCGATGGCCTTGCTATGGGACCAGCTTACCTGCTTCCCTCATTTTTGTGCATTGTAAGCAGTACCCAATACTTTCTCTGTTGGCGCCTGGGCTGGGTGGGCAGTAGGTTACTATCAATGAAAACAATTAACATTTATTGAGCATTTACAATGCCATAAATTATGCAGAAGGCTTTTCGTGATTTTCTCCAGGTTTGTAGGGCTTGCACTATTATTGACCACATGTTACAAATGGCCCCTGACCTAGATGCCCTCCAAGTTCCATGGGGGAGACAAAGGCATGAATCAGTAATTCCCATAGAAACTATTCCAACAGGAGGAAGCACACTGCTGCAGGAACACAGATGGAAAGCTCATTAGTGCTCTGTAGGGTGGGGGTCAAAGAATTGTGCCCTCTGCAGCCTGCTGATCTCTCTCTCTGAGACACTCTGCCCTTGGCTCTCCAACTGGCCAACTCCTCCTCCTTCAGGTGCAATCGCCCTCCAACACCTCCACCAAAAGTAGGGCTCTTCTCCCACCTCCATTATTTCCTATGACTGTAGTTGGTCTGTTTCCTAATTTTGTTTGCTTGTTTCCCATCTCCTCCACCACAGTGTAAGCTCCCTGAGGGCAGAGACCCTGCCTGTCTCATTCATCACTGTGTCCTCAAAACCTGGATGAGTAATTGATGCAGCCTAGGTATTCATTCAATATTTATCAGACAAATGCCAGTACGAGTGTGTGAGCAAATTACTTAATTTAAATTATAAGAGGCTCGGTGGGCTAGGGGAAGGAGGAAGGAGAACATTCCAGATAGAAGAGACTGCATGGGCAAAGCTGGGGAGGGTTTTCCCAAACTCAGCAGTGAGGGGCAATAAGACCCATCAAAGATGTCCTCTGCCTCACTGTTTTTAGGGAACCTTATTGTCAGTATCTCATAGCCCGCACCCCCCCCCAACCACCTTCTAGCAGAGTTGTTAAAACACGCCAGGTTCTCCTTGATGTCTGTGAGTGAGTGAGCGACTGGGAATCATCCCGGCTGAGCACATGCGTCGCTACACGGGTGGTGCTGCTTCTCCTTCCCATCCCCATCTCAGCAAGTAACCGGTCAGTTCACTTTCCCAGCAGCCCATTTATCAGAAGTTTTAATGTCAGGCAGACCTGAACTGGAACTCCATTTCTGCCACCTTGGACAAGCTCATAAGTCCCTGAACCACAGTGTTTGCACCTTCAAGTAGGGATAAAAATACCTGCATGATTGCTGTGAGGATTAAACGAGATGAGGTTTGAGAAGCCCTCTCCATAATGGCTGGTGCATAGTAAGGGCTCAATAAATAATTGATGGATGGATTGACAGATGACAAATAAGTAGGTATTTTTGATGAGACCTTGGGATTTAGCACATTTGGGACAGCTGGATGCAAGAGAGGCTACACATCCTCCTCCCCGAGCATCCTAACAGGCAGTGTTTCTTTAAAAGCATGATGTGAGCTGTGCTGGAGGGTCACCCTCACACCCACCCTCTTGACGGGATAGAGCAGTGGTTTGGAGGGCATGGGCTGGGGATACTGGTGTGATGATCTTCATCATCCTGTCCCATCCTCGCCCCCAACCTGCAATAGCCAACACAGCCAGAGGACTGCCCCTGGCACATAGAGAAGAGATCCCTGTAGAGGGGGGACTGGGGTGGCTTGAGGCAGCCCCCCAGAGAGCTTGCTAGATGTTTGCAGAGTATGGGCTCTGGAGCCCAACTGTCTGGGTTTGAGAATCTCTGCTTCTCATTAGCTGAGTGTCCTTAGGCAAGTTACACAACTCTTCATGCTTTGGTTTCCGATTCTGTAAACTGAGAATAATAACAGTACCTGTCTCACTGGGTTGTTTTACAGATTAGTGAGTTCACACATGGAAAGCAGGAGAACAATACCTGGCACACTGTAGATACCCAATGGATGTTGGCTAAAAGTAAATAAAAAGATGTGGCATATGACTAGCCCTTACTTAGTGTCTGCTCTGCTCTAGGTCCCGGACATGGAGGATACAGGGATAAACAAGATGCGATCTTAGCCCCCAGGTTGCTGCAGTCTAGTGAGGGAATCAGCTGCATAAGCAGTGGCCCCTGGTAACATCAGTGCCATGATGAAGAATAATTAACAGCCTCTGAACACCCACGGCAAGAGCATCCAACCAACCTGGTAGTCCAGAGAGCCTTCCTGGAGGAGGTGATGAACCTCAGTGGTAAGGGGGACTGAGCCAGAAAGAGGAGATGGGGGGAAATATTTCTGGCAAAAGACAGTGTGTGTGCATTGGCCCAGAGGCGGGAGAGAGCTTGGCACAGCCAGGGCTGGGGGGATGAGGAACACCTGTGCAAGGTGAAAAATGATGATGGTCATTAGGAATTTGCAGACATACCCCATGTGCCAGACCCTGTGTCAGGCACTGAGTACAGAAAAAGCAGACAGTAGCAGCTCTCAAGGAGCATGCGATTTAGTAAGAGAAATGAAAACTTAGATAAGCAATAAAAATACCTGGAACACAGTGTGGTGGGGGCTATGACTGAGGTATGCCTGGAGGCTGGAAGGAGCCCCAGGTAAGCACATGATGAGAGTCTGGGAAGAATTCTCAGATAACACAATAACCGCAACAATTTTTCTTTCCTTCCACCAGAGCGCCGGCTCTATTTGCAATAGCCAAGATATGGAACCACTTAAATGTCCACTGAAGGATGACTGGATACGGAAAATGTTGTATATATACACCATGGAATACTACTTTGCCATAAAAAGAATGAAATTCTGCCATTTGCAGCAACATGGATAAGCTTGGAGAAAATTGTGTTAAGTGAAATAAGCCAGGCACAGAAAGAGAAATACTGCATGCTCTCACTTATATGAGGAAGCTAAAAAAGTTGATCTCATAGCAGTGGAATAGTGGTTACCAGAGACTAGTAATGGAGAGAAATGGGGAGAAGGGAGTTAATAGAAACAAAATTGAACAGAGATAAGAAGAATAAGACCCAGAGTTGTATAGCAATACAGGGAGAATACAGTCAGCAACAAATCACTGAGTACCTTCAAGTAGCTAGTTGAGATGATGTTGAATGTTCCCAACACAAAGAGGTTAGAAATGTTTCAGGTGATGAATATGCTAAATACCCTGATATGATCATTGCTCACAGTATAAATGTACCCAAATATCACATTGTACTCCATAAATATATATGATTATCATGGGTCAATTAAGAAAAAAATAAATTAAAAAGAAAAAAATTTTTCCGAGACAGAAGTAGATTAGAGGTTATCAGAAACTGGGGGAAAGGAATAATGAGATGTTTTTGCTTAATGGATAGATACAGAGTTTATGTTTAGGAAGTTGAAAAAATTTTGGAAATAGATGGAGGTAATGGTTACACAGCATTGTGAACATAATTAGTTCCATGGAATTGTGTGTTTAAAAATGCTTAAAATGGCAATCCTTATGTTACATATATTTTATCTCAATAAAATTTTTTTTTTTTAATTTTAAGTCTTTTAAGAAGAGTGCCAGCTTTCAGTTCAAATTTCAACTCTGCCACTTAGCAGCTATGTGATCTCAGCCAAGTCTCTTACTCTCTGTTTTTGTCATAGGGTTACAATGAGGATTAAACAAGTTAGCATATTTAAAACACTTAAAAATGTGCCTAGCACATAAATAAGCACTCTGTATGTTAGATATAATTAGTCATTTATTCAGCACACCTGTATTAAGCTCTACTGGGTGCCAGACACTGTTCTAGTCACTGGAGACATCATAATGACCCAAATAGCCAGGGTCCTTGCCTTCATGCACCTTACATTTTAGAGAGGGAAGACAAGCAATGAGCATGTGGACAAATGCATGAAGGAGATAATATGTGCTAGCGATAAGTGCCATAATAGAAATGATACAGGGTGCTGAGATGGTGAGTGGCCAGGAGACGGTGGCTTAGATAGAGTGCATAGCAAAGTTCTTTTAAATTAGGTGACATTTGAGCTAATTCCTTGAGAATGAGAAGAAACTAGCTGAGGAACAGCGAGAGAGTTCTGGACATTGGCAATGGCAGGCACAAGGACCCTGGATGAATGCATGAAAACATGGCTCAAGAGTTCCCCCCAGGGAGTCTTCCAAGACCCTTCTTAAGCTGGGAACCAACTTGGCATGTTTGAAGAGAAGAAAGAAGATCAGTGTGGCCAAAACAAAGTTCACAAGAGGAAAATCAGCAGGAGCTGAGATGAATAAAATATGGCCCAGATGCTGGGATCTGATAGAGTTTGGGAGGATCCTTATGGGCAAAATGCTCGGGTGCATGAATTTGGCTCCCTCATGGCCATGGCTGGAGTTTAAGGTGGAGAGCGGGGGTCACAGTAGGACAGGATGTTGGGAAGATATGAAAGTATTTGATCTTTTTCCTACATACAGTGGGAGCCACAGTAGTTCTGTCTTGGGGAGAGACAGTGCTCAGACTTGGTGTGTTAGAAACACCACTCCATGGAGCTGTACTGTATTGTTTCCTAAGTCTGCTGTAACAAAGCATCACAAACCAGGATGGCTTAAAACGGGAGAGATGTATTGTCTCATAGTGCTAGAGGCTAGAAGTCTGAAACCAAGGTTTCAGCAGGGCCCTGCTCCCTCTGAAACCTGCAGGGGAATCCTTCCTTGTGTCTTCCTAGTTCTGGTTATTTGACAGCAAACTTTGGCATTCCAAGGCTCACAGCTACAGCTCTATGGTTTTTACTTCTGTTCTCCCCTCATAGGTCTGTGTCTTCACGTGGCATTTTCCTCTTCTAAAAGGACACCAGTCATATTGGATTCAGGCCCAACCTAATGACCTCATCTTAACTTGATCATCTATAAAAACCCTATTTCCAAATAAGGAGACATTTACAGGTACCAGGGATTAGAACCTCAGCATATCTTTGGGGGGGAGGGGCACAATTCAACCTCTAACACGCACGTATAGTGTTAGAGTTGTCTCTGATCCAAATTGGAAGGTATCTGTACGGCAGAAGATGCAGCCTTGATGCTGGCCAGGAAGAAGAGGTGAAGACACGTGGGAACTGTTTTTTGCTGATTCCAAACACAAGCATTTGCCATTAAGACCTTTTCAAAACAGCACCTGGTGGGATTTGCTGGCTGAATCCAAACAGTTGCCACCTTCCTGTTGATGCTGAGAATCAATAATCTTTTCTTAAAGACTATACAGTGCAGGACCTTTTCTCCCTACTGGGCTTGCTTCTCCTCACTTTAAACAAACTTCAGGTGTACAAACTGCCTCCTGTTACCTCCATTAGACAGCAGCAAGCTCCAGGGGCTGACTGCAGGCCACCACTGAGAGGGGCATCCCTTTTCCTCTCTGGTCTCCACAGTGGGAGGTAGGACAAGGGGGCAGAAAGGAGGACTGAAACCTACCAAGCTCTACCATGTGCCCTGATGGGTGCTGAGCTTCATCTCAAGACCTCTGGTTAGGGGTCACCACCTGGATCGGGTCAGTAACATGATGTGGAAAGGAGCCAGAAATGGAACCCAAAGACACTAAACTCCTCTACCTTAGACCCAGTGCAGCACTGGGTAGGCAACAGGGCTTGGAAAATTCTTCCTGATCCTTTGTGTTGGTCAGCGTAGACTAATTGCTGTAACAAGCAGCCCCAACATTTCAGCAGATCATCATAATAAAGGCCTATTTTTCATTCAAACAGAAGTTCAAAGTGGCTCTTCCTGCACAGGTAGATTTCCCAGGGGGCAGTCAAGAACTGTGAAGGTCTGATATTGTACCCCATTCGCACACCTAACAAATCGGCCTGCCACCATTTTGTGGATGCTGGCAGAAGGCACAAGATTCCTGGGTCAGAAACAAAGGACATGAGTGTCATGTCATATTGGTCTCCTTTGTTCCCCAAGTCCCGTGTGGCCACGCAGGGTGGCTCAGGTAGATGCTGCACCGTGGGTTTCCATCACAGATGAGGGCCCCCAAGCTTAGGGAAACTGAATCTTTTGTAATGGGTGGTAAGTCTGCTTGATTTTTCACCCCAGAGGGAGAAGTTATTATATCAGGCAGTGAGCAAATATGCACTCTGCTCCGGAAGTAGACACTGTCTTTATCTACCAAGGCAGCTTGCTATACAAACATTCTTGAAAAAATAGCCTGGAACAAAAGCTTCGGTGCCTCTGCTGACAAGAGGTACAGAAATGGGAGAGCCCTGTGGAGGATCATCTCTTGACAGTAGCTCCAACTCAGCAGTGCCTCAGGGGCCCAAATTCCTTCCAGTCTGTATTAACATTCTCCTCCTGGTCCACCCTTAGAGCCTTCTGTATACAGCTGGGGGGGGGGAAATAGAATAGAGGATGAGGAGGAAAGGGAGAGCATTTTTAATGTCCCAGACCTAGAAGTGGTGTGCCCAGATTCCATTGGCCATAACTCCGTCTCTGAGCCCTGCCTGTTCACAGGGAGGCTGGGAAATGTAGTCTGTGTGCCCAGAGGGCAGAGGCGATAAGTGCTTTGATGAACCTCTCACCAGACTCTGCCATTCTGTTTTAATTCTAAGCCAAAATCCACAAAGATGCTCTAAGGATTTCTGGGAATCTTCTGGGAGGTGGGGGAAGGAGTAGGAGGTGGGGACTGAGAGACAGAAAAAGAGGGGGAGGACCACACTTCTGAGTACATGGTAAAATATTTATTTAACAAGAGTACAAGATTTGAAAAATAACAGCATGCTTTTAAATCTCTGAGACTACACTTCAACTTCCCCAAACTAAGGGGTTTCCTAGGATGTGGGACTTCCAGTCCTAAAACCGGGACAGTCTCAGGAAGACTGAGACAGCTGGTCACCCTACTTCTTAGCTGTGCACCCTTGGGAAATGATTTCCCCTTTCTGAGCCTCACTTCGTTCAGTTGGAAAGTGAGCCCAGCTCTGAGCTCACCACTTGCAGACACGTGATGAGGTATCCGTAGAGATCATGAGTGAGAAAGTCTTTGGTAAAGGATCGCACACGTGTGAGCCTATTTTAGAACACGGTTTTAGTAAATGAAAGGTTGGGATGGAGCAGAGAGTATTGGAGTCAAGCTGGGAAAAGCTTAGACACCCTATCATTGAACCAGCTTATATTGTAAATGAGGAAACAGGTGCTTAGGGAAGTAGATGGAGGTGACTCACCCCAGGTCCCCCAACAAGTTTGTGGCAAAACTGGAACCCAGGTCTGCAATGAGCTCAATACTCTTCATGTGTCTCTCACTTAATTTTCACAGACTTCTCTTAACATTTAGCAAGACCCTTGTGGAGTTTGGTACAGTATCCAAAGAGGAGTCTTACTCATCTTTGTCTTTTTGTAAAGTCAAATCGATGTTGCCCCATCCCTCAATCCTTGCAGTTGCCGACTGCTACATGAATTGAGGGTTTGGGAAATGAGACTTTTGTCATTCTCGTGAGTATTTATTTCCTTCAATAAACTCTGGCATTGTATTACAAAAGCCCTCAAGTACTGATATTCACCATGATTTGGAGTGAGTGGGGAATAAAACGCTTTACACAAATCCCAGTTTATAACAGAGATTTAAAAATGAACTCTAGTATTTCTATTCAAACTTCAGATGAAAACAGTTTATTTGGTCTGAGTCTGCCCAAATTCTGACCTTCACTGGGATATAAATATTATTTGGTTTCTTCCTGAGTCCAGAAATTCAGTTCATTAAGGCATCCTAACCACTTTTTAAAGACTAAGTTATCATGGCAGTATGTGTAATATCAGGGAAGGAATCTGCTCAGATGTATTACCCAAATGTTTATCTGCAGTGAAACATTCACACACTTCGTCATAGACATGCCAATGATGATTTAATTCTGTATTGACAACCAAAAGGAAACTCGTTATTTTCACCCCAAACCTGGTGCTCCTTCTGGGTTCCCTGTCCTGGTAATGCCAGCACAGTGCACTTAGGTGTCAAGAAACACAAATATTCTGGATGCTTCCCTCTCCTTCACCACCACATTCCACTCATCCCATTATTTCTACCTCCTCCCATATATCGCTTAAATGTGTTGGCATCACTCCATCTCCATCGCCACAGACTAAGTTCAAGTCTTACCTTCTTTCACACAGACTATTCTAATAGCCCCTAACCGAGTTCTTTGTTCTAGCACTCTCCCTTCTCTGATGCATACACCACCTAGGCTAATATTCAGACGTCCTCTGAGTGTCTGCCTAGCGAGCCATTTTCTTTATTTTAAATTTCCCTCCTTTCTCCCTGATTCTTTATAAGCATAACCCTCCTTGGCACCCAGTATAATGTGTCTCTTGTATGCCCTTAAATATGTGCTGATTCTAATCAAATAAGTAATGTTGTTTTGTGTTCACTATATTTTAATTTAAATAAATTGTATCATGAGATTAATTTCATTTGGCTTCCCACTTGTGTCCCAGTTGTTTTGCATGGAGATCTTTCCATGCAGCCGTATGTATACCTGGTTTGTGGTTTCTGGCTCCTGTGTGTATTTCACAGTGTGCATCCACCAACTCTTACTTCTTCTTACCAATGATAATGGGCACCGAGGTTGCCTTCCATCTCTCCTCCCCTTCCACTAGTAATGACTATCCTTTGCAGACCTTGGAAAGAATTTATCTGGGCTGTATACCTAGGAATGTGCTAAGCGGGCATGCATGATTTTGCTAAGTGCTGCAGATCACTTTCCAGAAGAACTCTACCAATTTACATTACTGCTTCAGAGCAGGAGAGTTCTGGTCTCTCCACATCCCCACCAGCACTTGGAATTATTCACTTACTAGTGTTTGTCATGCTAGTAGATATAAATTGATTATCACATTGTTATTTTCATTTCCATTTCCCTCATTGCTAGTGAGTTTGAGGCTCTCCTCATACAAGGGCACTTCAAAAAGTTCATGGAAAGATTTGTATTATCTTTTAATTCTGTTTTTTCACAAACTTTTTGAAGATCCTCATAGAATTGCTTAGCCATTTGGATTTCCCCTCCTATGAAAGAACTGTTCATTTTCCTTGCCCAATTTCCTGTTGAGTTTGTTCTTTTATAATTGGTTTGTAGGGGTTCTTTATATAGCACAGGTATCAATAATTTGTTGATGTGATATATTACAAATACCTTCCCTCAATCTGACATTTGTCTATTAACTTTTCCGATGGAATATTTCATTTAGAGAGAATCCTCCATTTCAATGTCAAATTCATTTATTTTTTGCTCTCTAGCTTGTCAGGACCCCTTTTTCTGTCCCAACTTACTTCTGATCTCAGCCCCATGACTGTGGCAGAGACAGCCATGTGCCATCATGAATGCAAGTGATTGATACATAAATGGACACCTGACCCCACTGGGCCAATGATCTCATTCCTAAGGAATGTAAAATTGGGACTCAGAGCAAGTCATTCAATTACTCCCTGAGTGGCTATAAAATTGGGGAGATATTGATGACCATTTTTTACTGTGATAAAGCTGGTCTGCAGGGCCAGCCTTGTGGCTCACTCTGGAGAGTGGGGTGCTGATGGCGCCGCGGCTGCGGGTTCGGATCCTATATAGGGATGGCTGGTGCGCTCACTGGCTGAGCGTGGTGCAGACAACACTGAGCCAAGGGTTGCAATCCCCTTACCAGTCACAAAAAAAAAAAAAAAAAAAAAAAAAAAAAAGCTGGTCTGCAAAGAGATGCAAAATATAATAGGTATATGAAGAAAAAAAAAAGAGGGCAGAATTGGAGGGCTTCACCAATTCTCTTTCTATTCTCTGGTTCCTGAGGCAAAGCTTCTTGAGACAGGATAACATCTTCCTAACCTGGATTTCCAACTCTCTTTCCAAAAGGTAATATTTGGGCATTCAAATACTACCTTATCTTAGCCACATCTTTATACCATATCTACTATTATTCACTTAATACTTTTCTTTAAATTGACCGGATATTTTTGCTTAAGAGTTTTTATTTAAAGAGGAAACTTTATGTCAAGACTGTGAGTAGAAAATTAGTACCATTTGCTACACCTAGAGGTAATGATGAAAATAAACATAATGAAAACCATATAAACACTAGCTAAGGTGCTATCACAGTTCCGAGGTAGAGACACATAGAAATGTATTAAGACAATGTAGATCTAAATCGAGACTTCCTCTTTAATGTACCAAGATGTGTAGAGATTTAGAAAAAGAATAACCTTTTCCTGATGTGATTCAATGTTATTTGATGCCTTTTCCCCAACTTCTTAAAAGCACTGCCCTGTCTCAGAAGTACTTTTAATAGCTCATGTCCCAATAAATTCCTCCTCTCTCCCCCAATGGCCTTTTTATTTTCCTTCTCCTTAACCTACTAACAAGTGTCTGATCATTGCAACCAAAAATATCATAACAAAGTGATATATTGGCAATTAAGTGGACTGAGTTTTCTAATTTATCATTAAGAACCAGGCGAATCGGAAGATGGAATACACCATGTCCTCTCACATGCCATTGGCCAGAATTCAGTCATCTGAGTGAGCCCCTCCTAGACGGAAAGGAGTCTGGGAAATGTAGTCCAAAGCTCAACAGCTGCTTCCCTGTGGCAACTCTACTCTATGAGGGATGCATGAATCTTTTGTGGACCATGTTTGCCACATTCTGTCACCAGCAGCTAGCACAGGGTTAGACATGTTGTAGGAGCTTATACGAGGGAGAGAAGGAAGGAAGAGAGACAGAAGAAGAAAAGGTGTCCTACCCTATTCTTTTTCTTTAAGTGAGATAAAATTCTCTTCAGCTTTAGTCTCTTACTCTTAAATGAGGATGAATGACTTACTCCACAGATGTGTTGGTAGCATAACTCAGTGAAAACTTTATGATTTTATTAAGCAGTTTTATTTCACTCCCAGAATCTCTATGGAAATATTCACATATAGATAATTCCTGAAAGGTCACTTGGAAAATAGATTTCTATAAATTAAATCCTTTCTTCCCCTGGCCTTCATTATGCTATCAAAGTCGAGTTTCTCTGGGATCATAAGTCTAAGCTATGTCATATTTAAGAATTCAGCTAAACATATATCAAAGATTTAAGTGTGTATGTGTGGATGGGGGATGGTTCTTGACATAAGTCACAAAATAAAATGCCCAATGACTGAAAATTACTGGGAGGTTGTATTAGTTTCCCGAGTTTCCTGAGGCTGCTGTAGCAGTGTACCACAAACTGGATGACTTAACAGAAATTTATTATCTAACAGTGATGGAGACTAGAAGTTCACAATCAAGATGTTGGTGGGATTGTTTCTTTTTGTTGGCTGTGAGAAAGAACCTGTTCCATGCCTCTCTCCTGGCTTCTGCTGGTTTGCTGTCAATCTTTAGAATTCCTTGGCTTGTAGTTGCATTGCCCCAATCTCTGCCTTCATGTTCTCCCCGAGAACATGGCGTTCTCCCTGTGTGTCTTCATGTCCAAATTTCCCCTTTTTATAAGGACACCAATCATATTGGCCCACCCTAATAACCTCATCTAAATTTCATCATCTATAAAGATCCTATCTACAAATAAGGTCACATTCCCTGGTACTGGGGGTTAGGACTTTAACATATGAATTTGGGGAGGACACAATGTAACCCATAAACAGTCATTGTTTCAAAATCAAAATATTCAAAGGAGAAACAGCAGGGACAATGTAAGAATTAAATATACTTACCAAAGTTAACAAGCCTCTGTCAGATCTATACCTAGAGAACAATTTTTCCAGCTTTACTTCTCAGGACTTAGAATATGAGTGTTTTAGTCCGTTTTGTGTTGCTATAACAGAAACACCTGAGACTGGCTAATTTATAAAGAAGAGAGGTTTATTTGGCTTACGGTTCTGGGACACCTGCATCTGGCATGGGCCTCAGGCTGCTTCCACTCATGGTGGAAAGTGGCAGGCAGCTGGTGGGTACAAGCAGATCACATGGTGAGAGGAAGCAAGAGAGAGAGAGGAGATGCCAGAGTCTTTTTAAGCAACGAGCTCTGGGGGGAACTAATAGAGGGAGAACTCACTCATTAATCCCCCCTCCCCAGGGAGAGCATTAAACCATTCATGAGGGATCCACCCCCATGACTCAATCAGTTTCCAACACTGCCACATTGGGGATCAAATTTCCACATGAGTTTTGGAGGGGACAACACATCCAAACTCCATCAATGAGGGTACTTTAGAAAGTTTGTGGAAAAATAGAATTGAAAGACAATATGAATCTTCCCATGAACTTTTTGAAGTACCTCCTAACCTCTAACAGGGTGGGCTTTGAACTTGGTAAGATGATTGAAATGTGAGTGCCAGAGGCAGGCTGCCTGGGTTCAAATTCAGACTTAAGTCTAAATAACTGAATTTGTATGTGTTGTTTCAGCATCTCAGAATCTCTGTTTTCTCATCTGTAACCTAGGGTAATGCATACCACATGAAATTATTATGGCGACTCAATGATGCTTTATAAGTAGCTCACAGCAGGCATAGTCCTAAACTCATACCGCTATAGAGCATTGTTTAAGACAGGCTCCCCTTAAAAGAGTTGTGCAGTGAACAGCTATGCCCCCATCACTCAGACACAATTAACACTTTGTTTCATGTCTTTTATCACATGTCTCTACCTATCCATCCCCTCTATCTATCCATTACTCCATCTTAAGTTTTGTGAATTTCAAAGTAATTTCAGGTACTAGACACTTCCTCTAAACATTTCAGCATGCACATTGTTAACCAGTGTTTGATATTATTTACAGTTCTTTTTCTTATTTTGAGGTAAAATGTAATACAGTGAAACGCACAAATCTTAAAAGCACCCATTGATGGATTTTGACAAATGATACCCCTGTGTAACACAAACACCTATCAAAGTACAGAACATTCCCATCACCCCAGAAGCTTCCTGTGTGCTCCCTTACCAGTTAATCCCCATACTCACCCACCCTTGGAGACAGCCATTGTCCTGATTGCTGTCATTAGAGACTAGTTTGCCTGTTGCAAAACTTTATGTAAATGAAATTGCACAGTATGTACTCTTCGGTGTAAGGCTTCTTTCGCTTTGCATAATGTTTGAGATTCATGCATGTTATTACACATTTGTATATCAGTGGCTCACTTCTGTTGCTGAACAGTGTTGCATTGTATGGATATATCACAGTTAATTTACCTATTTTCCTACTGATGGGCACCTGGGCTGTTTCCAGTGTTTTGGCTGGTATGAAAAACTCTGTTATGGATATTCTTATATGAGTCTTTGTGCAGACACATGCTTTCATAATTGCTGGGTCCTAGGGTAGTTAAATGTTTAGTTTTATTTTTTTAAAAAAAAAAACCTTCCAGAACTTTTATCCAAAATAGCTGTATTATTCTACACTTCCACTAACAATTTTCTAAGATTTGGAAAAAGAAAGATCACTCTGGTGGCCTCTGAGAAAGACAGACCAAAGAAAGCAGAGCCCAACCAGGCAGGTGACTGGCTGAGAAGTTTCTGCAATATTCTGGAGAAGAATGACAGAAACTTGACAAGTATCTCCCAAGTCACAAAGACCTCGCTCATCTTTTCATCTTTTGAAAAGGTTTATAACCCAGCATGATTTTGATTCTTTGTGTGTGCTCCAAATAATTCCACACTGCTACCAAGACATGAGATGGGCCTTAGAGAGAGAAAACTCTATTCTTAACTTAGACAATAATTTCTTGGGACTAAAAAGATGTATAAATGTGGAATATTTTAATAGCCGTGCCAGTGTACTCTTTTATTCACTCTAAAAACGTTTGACCTATTTAATACCAGAGAGAAATAATAGTCTGGGCTGAGAGAGATGAGGATATTTTAGTGCTGTTTCTCCATTCTTTTACCACCCTGCAGCTGTCACAGTAGATCGAGTCCCTGGCATTTCGCCTCCTAATCAGGCCCCTCTGCAGCGTAGTTTTGAGAGCTGTCCCAGAAAGCTAAGACTGGAGTTGGGGTCTCCAGCCCTCCTAATGACTCTGTGAACCTCTCAGCAAGCTTTAATCAATTCTTTTTTCTGCTTATAATGTCTGAGACTCTTGATATGCGAGAAGTCCCCTGGAGAGTATACAAAGACTTGAGTGTGTGTTAGGGAATCAGTTTCCAGATCTTCAGCTTGCAAAATCCCTTAGCTTCTAAAACAGCCCCTCTGGTGACTTCCAGGGTCTGCCAGTTCTCCTTTCCCACCTTCTCCTTCACAATCTCCTTCTCCCACTTAACAAAAGTAAAGCTTGCCTCCCATCTGCCCTCATTGTAATACAGTGCTTTGCACAAAGCGCAAAGACCGCCAGCCCCAAATAAAGGGAAAGATTTGAGAATGGACAGCTCCAGGAGAGAGTCACTAGAGCAAAGCAAAAACCTTCAATGAGGAATACTGAAGTAAACTTTTTGCAGAGCTCTTGTCTGACTTTCTTCAACCATCTGTCTGTCTGTCTGCTTGTCTATCTATCTTAGAATTGAAATTCAAAAATGGATACTAGTCTCTAGGTCAAGTTTATTTGAATTAAGTAATGAAGTCAAATGTTTCTGGACAGACAGTTTTACTTGGCGGATGGTTTAAATAGATGGCCTTGGCACTAGGCTACATGACGGATATTTTTCAATATTGAAAGGTCTAAATGTGCAGCTTCAAGGTTTCAAAGAAAACATGTTTAATGTACATACTTAAATACAATGAACAGTAAGTTACATCTTTTTCAACTGTTTAAACTTGTGGTTTAAAAGATTCACATATCATCCTAAAAATGTGTAAGGGAAAGCGTAGTTTTTAAAATTATTGTTGTTTTAAGGGGACTTTGAGTAACTTTTTTTGAAGACCACTGCCTTTGGATATCTTTCATCCAAGGCATTTCTTTCAAATAAATACAGTGCTCTCCTCAGGAGGAAATCTGGTGAATTAAGTTCTCCCCATCTCATTGCATTAGGGAGGGGAAAAAATAAAGCTGTTCCTTTGCTTTTGGGAAAGGAAATTCATTTGCAAAGAATTCGATCAGCCACAATAAAGCTGTCAGATGGGCCCGGATGAAACATAGACATATTAGGGAGCAATGGAATCACATGGTGCGCTTTTCAGCTGCACATATTTTCCAGGCCTCAGTTGAAAGAGGCTTTCTTCCCAGAGCTGCAGGAAGGTACTGCAGGCCAAAGTATAAGCAGAAAGTGCCGCTTGTTGCTTTTCAATGATGCAGAGTCTGAAGCTCCTTTGCCATCTTCACTCGGAGGGTGGCGCTCTATAGAATGAGGAGGCTCCATGCCAGCAGCTGCCCCTCCACCTGCCTAGCAAGTGTGTCAAAGAGGATGGAAGTGGATTTGGGGTTGACTTCAGCCCAGCTCAACCAGCTTTCATCTGTGCTGCTGAGGAAAGGGTCAAAAAACAACTAATTAAAAGCACCACTTATGGTGCAGAAGGAGAATAATGACTTTAAAATATTTTCCTCTACTTTTGTTCTAAATGCAATTAAATGCCAACTACCTTAGCTGATTTCAAGCCCAAATTGCTGATGCTATTTTATCTAACTCTCATGATTGCAAAACAGGACTGAGCTAACAGCAAATATGTGAGGAAGAGAGTTTGTTTTCCGGTTCATCTAGTCCAAATGAAGTTTCTCTTCTACTAAATAAATTTTTTAGGGAAACAAAAAAGTTCCTTTTTTTATTTTTTTTCTCCCAGCCAGCTGAAGGTTGGGTTGTGGGTGTGGGTGTGGCGTTTGACATGACGTTGGATGTTATTAATTGTGGATTGTCCTCCCTCTCACCACCCTGTGAAACCCCTGGAACCAGAGGCCATGGAGTACTTCCTTCATACTGTCCCCTCCAAGCTGTTTGAAATCCTGCATCCTGTCCCATAAGTGTCACCCTGGGAGCGGCCTGAGAAGGGTAGGGCCAGGTCCCCAGCAGTTGATCCAGGCAGCAAGGGCACTGCCTGAATTATTGTGGGACACGTAAAAGAATAAAAATCATCACTTTGAAGCTGTATTTGGCATCTGTCACTATTGCCTTGAAGGTAGAGTCTTCATTTTAGTCATTGCTGGTTTCCTGGTTCTTATCAAAGACCCTGCATGCGGGTGGAAGTCAGTGAACACTGAATTGTATACACTCATTCAACTTTGTATTTGTTTATTATAATGAATACACAGTGACTAATTGCTGCACGCAGTTTGGAGAATGGGCACCACGTTTGGACTCTATTATTTGCTTGGGCTGCCATAACAAGTACCGCAAAAGCCAAAAAAAAAAAAAAAAAAAAAAAAAATTCAGCCAGAAAATAATTGTTTCAGTTCTAGAGGCTAGAAGTCCAGAGTCAAGGTGTCAGCAGGGTTGGTTCCACTTGAGGGTTGTGAAGGAGACTTTCTTCTATGCCTCTCCTCCAGCTTTTGGTGGTTTCCTGGTGATCCTCAGTGTGCCTTGACTCGTAAACGCATCACCTCGATCCTCTGCCTTCACAGGGTATTCACCCTGTCTTTACCTCTGTGTCCAGCTTCCCTTTTTCATAGTATGACACCAGTCACATTGAGTTGGAGCCCACCCTAATGGCCTCATTTTAACTTGTAAAGACCCTATCTCCAAATAAAGTTACATTCTGAGATACTGGGAGGTTAGGACCAGCATATATTTTGGGGGGGACATAATCCAACCCACAACAGTGTCTGATAGACCTGAGTCAAGTAATAACTCCATGAGCTTCTAGCAATGTGACCATGTACTCTAGAGTCCTGAAGGGGACACATGGGTCACTAGTTTGTTTTTCTGCAATTTAATGTAAAGTAATATACCTCCACTACTTCCAGAGCATCTTGGAGTTCCCAACACATTTGTTTACTTTCTCAAAATTAATATCCTCACTTTACAGATGAGGAAAGTGAAGCTCAGAGAGGTGATGTGACCCGCCCAAGGTCCCATCGCTAGAGAGCAGTGGAGCTGGGATTCAGACCCAGGCTTTTCTGACTCCCAGTTTAGGATTCTTTGGATGCTACGGGTTTGCTGATAGCATCTTCATTTTCTCTTTCAAGAGCTCACCAGTCTGAATTGCGTTGTTTTTTCTTTTTTAATTAGTTGGACAATTTGCATAGAAGGGAATAAATTACCAACATAGAAAAGCACATCCTCCTAATCAAATGTGTTTATTTAAAGCTGCAGGGGGGGAAAGGCAACCCAGTGGAGATGTCAGTGGATGCTGTCAGTCCTGCAGGAGAACAGTGCTGGGGGGCCTCCAAGCCAGATGGTAGAGGGCTGCGAAGAGGCTGGAAGATGGCAAAGACAGGAACGAAGGGACTCCAGGCCAGGGTGCAGAGGCATGTGATCAGGCACTGGAGCAGCAAAATGGATTAAAACCCCAGCACTTAACTTCTCTGAGACTCCATGTTGTTAAGGTTAATTCTAGGTGTCAACATGGTTAGATGAAGGAATGCTGAGAAATCTGGTAAAGCAATTTTTTCAGGTGTGTCCATGAGGGTGTTTCCAGCAGAGATTAGTATGAGAGTCTGAGTGGCCTGGGTGTGAAAGACCCACCCTCGGTGTGGGTGGGAACCATCCAATCCACTGGGGGTCCACAGAGAACAAAAGACAGAGGAAAGAGGTGAAGCTCTCTCTTTCTCTCGATCCGCTGGAGCTGGGATACACTCTTCTCTCCTGTCCGTGGACATTCGAGCTTCAGACTCTTCAGCTTTTAGGTTCCAGAACTTACACCAAGGACACCATCAGCTTCCCTGGTTCTGAGGCCTTTGGACTTGGACTGAGCCATGCTACCGGCATGCAGTTTATAGATGGCCTATCGTGGGCCTTTTCTTCATAGCCATGTAAGCTAATTACCCTAATAAATCCCTCTCATATAATTATAACATACCTATTAAATCTGTCTCTCTGGAGAACCCTGACTAATACACATGTCTTTGTCAATAAAATGAAATAATAATGATATTCAGTGTTACAGTCTGGAAAGCCAACTGTTTAGTGAAGTCATCACCCAATTTGTGGAACACAGGGGACAAAGCATATTTGAGAGAGATGTGATGGAGGTTTGGGGGGACATGTTGAGTTTGAGGTGCCTGAAAGGGTATTCAATTAGAGATAAGTATCAGGAAGAGGTGTCTACAGGTGTGAGTCAGGGGAAAGATCTGAACTAGAGATAGACATTTAGAAGTTATTGGCAGGAATACAACTTTTTTAATCCATTGAGTCAGCCATCCATCCAGGAGTTCACAGATGGGTAATCCAATGGTAAAAATTGATTGTGATAATTCTGTGACAGATGGATACACAGGATTTCAGAGGACTAAAGTCGAGAATCCTACTTAGTTTGAGGAGATCAGGGAAGATTTCATGGAAAAGGTGACACCTGAACTGAGTTCTGGAGTATAAACTGGAATTTGCTTGATGGATGAGAAAGCTTGGAGGCTGAGGAGGTTTCTGGAGAGAGCTCACCTGAGGGAGAATGGAACTGCGCCTCATGAGCTTAGCCATTGACACCTACCCCCATCAGTTCATGCAGGACCAATTCTAAACCAGTATGATGTCCAGATGGAAAATAGATTTTATTTGTGTATTGGTCAGGGTAATCCTTTCTACCATAATAAACAACAGCCACAATTTCACTGATAACATGGTAAAAGTTGTTTCTCGCTCAGGTAACAGCCCACTGGGGGCAGGTGGCTCTCCTCTACATGGAGATTCAGGGATCCAGGCTTCTTCCTTCTTGTGGCTCCATCATCCCCTAAGGCCTGGGAGTCCTCAGCTTCCAGACATTAGAGATTAGGGAGGGCCAGTGAGGAAGATAGAGTAGAGAAGTCCCCCTACTTACCTGAAAGTGCCAACCTAAAAGTAACACGCAGCACTTCCACTCACATTCAGACAGTGATTACCAGCATGTGATCAAATTTACAAGCAAGAGGAGCTGGAAAAGATAATCCCTCATTAGTCAAGGCCCTCCTGGAGACAATCCCATGCTATGGAAGGGGTCATGAAACTTTCTAGAGAACCAGGAATTTCTGCCACAATCAGCATCATATTGAGTAGCAGAGGGAGCATAAAGAGCTGTGTAGGGAGAAATTATTTGGCTGCAACAGGGCTCAGTGGGAAAGAATGATGTGACTGATTTGCAGTGTGCCATGGGTGCAGATAGGAGCAGTGAGGGTGTGTGAGCCATCTACCTACAACCCAAGCATGGCAGCTGTTACTCAAATTTGTCTTACACTGCACCCCTGTGGATTGATGTATGGGTCCCATGTAGAGCTGGGTGGGGTTAGGGATGCTATGAATAAAATGAAAAGAACAAAGAGAACTGTTTTGTTTAAAACTCTGTAGGACACTGAAGGCACAAGCAGTCCTGCAATGGGCCCCTAATAATAGAATGAAATTTAAAAAAAAAAATGCTCTCTCCACTTACACCACAAAAGCCCAAGGAAACTGGAAACTACAAGAACTCCAGGGTATCTGTGGAGCTATTCATCAGAGTCTGAGAATATCTGGGGCATCCATGGAGCTAAGCACAGCAACAGAGTCCTGCAGGTACACACCTGTTCTTGGGCACATGTGAGACTCCACCTGGAAACTCCCAGAAATACTTGGAGTGGGGTGGGGAGCGAGACGTTTACAAAAGGGATGGAATCCTGCATGAGAAGATGGGGTAGGTATCTGTGATGTTTAAGGCATTACTGTTAATAAGACCCCATCATAACTTTCGGCAGGGAAGCTTTGGGAAGCTCAGCCTGAATATGACATAGTGCATTGCCCCCTCCAATAATGTTTGCCTTCAGAAAATAAGAAGTGGCTTTATATATGAGTGCTTACAATTAAATATAAAAGAAGACAGTAGACTGTCAAACATAATGTTAATAATTTAAAAAGTGTCCTGGTGATATTAGAAATTCTAAATGCCAAAAATGCATCTATCTGAAATGACTTCACATGCATACTAGAGACTAATGAATAAATAAATATATTATAGATAACAGAGTTATATTTCCCACCATTAGAGAAAGAAGTTACAAGCAAGCAAAGAGGAAGTACTAGAATGACCCCTGTGATTCTGCAGTGGAGTAAGAGGGATTAAAATAAACTCATTTGTTTGATTGGATAGGTAGATAGATGTATACATGGTCTAATATCATCCGTAATTTCTCTGTATACCAAAAAAACCTAGAAGCAACGACACCTCTGTAGCAATGAGAATACCTAGTATCCAGATCTTTGTTTCTAAATACCATTCCCCCATAAAAGAAACCAGGGATCTTTGGAGACATGGTTGATTCCAGGACTGGAGAAGGGAAAATACAAGATGAGAATGGAAGCACCTTATGATGCTGAAATATAAGAAAGTGTTAGAAAAAAAAAATGAGATGTGTCAAAAAGACAGAGGAGTCAAACTGAAAAAGCTCCCAATGACAAAAGCTGAAACAATTTGAGCAACAAAATATAGTATTAAATTATAACCCAAGGAATAAATATCCATGAGTCTATGCTAATATAAACAATTGAATAAGTAAACAAATATGGAGAAGGTACAACTCTCCCTAACAGAGGAATTCCAGTTAATAAAGGTAGAAGAAACAAGGAAATAGAAAACTATGATTAGAACACTACAGTAGTCATTGCTACAGGCAAGATCCTCTCATGAATGATGAAATTAGTGTGTATGAAACTTTAAGGAGAAACAGAATATTTGCATTATCCTCAAAGTAACTTCCCCCAACTTTTTACTAATTATGAAAGGAAAAAATAGTAACATTATAATGAAGAAAACTGGCAAAGACCACCTAAACCAAGGGATCAAGGTTAACATCACCAGTAATAAGACCCATCGATATCACATATTTCCTGATATGATGCTCTGAGTAGGGCACTTTGCCCCTGTGAGAGTCTTCCCCCAAAATCCATATCTCAGTGTAACCACGGGAAAACATCACACAAACCCAAATTCAGGAACAGGCTACAAAATACCTGACCAGCACTCTTCAAAGGTGTCAAGGTCATGAGAGACAAGAGAAGACTGAGGAACTGTCGCTAACTGGAAGAGTTTTTACAAAGGAGACGACTAGGGCCGAGCCCGTGGTGCACTTGGTAGAGTGCGGCGCTGGGAGTGCTGCGACGCTCCCGCCGCGGGTTCGGATCCTATATAGGACTGGCCGGTGCACTCACTGGCTGAGTGCCGGTCACGAAAAGGACAAAAAAAAAAAAAAAAAAGGAGACGACTAAATGCAATGTGAGTGGGATCTTATAGAGGATCCTTGAACAGAAAAACAACTTTAATGGAAAAGCTGGTGAGATCCGAATAAAGTCTACAGTTTTGTTTTTTCTTTTTTAAAAATGCATGTAAGAGTTTGATCAAAATTATTTTGGCCCCCACAAATATGTACAAGTAAATGTTTAAATAAAATTAAAAAGAAATGTTTTGTGAAATGTGACGGAGACCCCAAAGCAATACTTTAAATTAATCTTATCATTGCAAAAGATATTCTTGTGTAACTAAATTTAGCAATTAAAAACTGTTAGTATATATGGGGAAAATGGGGCAGCCTGTGGCTCTGTGTTGAAGCATGTGTGGTAGATGACGTAAGGGAGCCCTGGCAGAAAAGGGATGGGAGGTCATAAGCTTCCTAAGGCAGGCAAGGAGGAAACTGATTTCTTTGTTGTAGGCACTTCAAGACCATTACATTATTTTAAATCACAGCAACCCTATGGGAGGAAAGCGGGTGTTTATAAGTATTTCCAATGTACAAATGAGAAAACTGAGGCTGAGTGACTTATCCAAATAGCCATAATTTGTTGAGTGCTTGCTGTAGGTAAATCTTGAAACATTATTTCAGTGAATTCTCACAAAATGAGGTAGGAACAATTATTATCCCCATTTTAAGGATGGAGAAGCTGAGCCATAGAGAGGAAGGGAGTTGCCAGGCCAGATCCAGGAGCCTGGATGTTGTCTGACTGCAGGACTGGCTGCTACCATCCCACCACATGCCCTGCCCTGCACCTGGCCCAAACCCAGCACAGCACTCACCAGGGACCTCCAATTGAAAAATAAATTATATCAAGTCAGTCCACAGCTTCTGGACACCATTCCCTTGGACGGAAACAGAAAGGCATAGACAGAAAAAGACAGAGACAATTGAAGAGAGATAGGAGACAGAGGTAGGCTGGGGGGATAGCCATCTTTGAGGACCACTTTGACTAATTGAACTTTAGGTCTGTGTTCCCAGAAACAGATCATTTCTGACAAAAGGACAGAGTCAGATAAACACCCTGCTGTGCTAGACTGAGTCTGATCTATGGGAACCTGCATTGATGTTGCCATGGAAACCAGTCCTTTTCCCTCCACTGTTCCGGAGCACTATTTTTTTTTAAAGAAGTGGCATTGTGTGCTTCTTAGAAAAATTATTGGGGATCTATTTCTTCTTCTTCCACATGACTGCAGTTGGATTAGAGTACATAAAAGGGATTGAGGGGGGATACATTGTTCAATTTTCCAGAAAAATGTAGGTCTCCCTAAATATCTTCTGACCGGAGCCCTGCTGAGATTACCCACCCCCACCCCACCCCCACCCCACCCCACCGTGTACCATCACTGCTCCTCCCCAGCACGCAGCAATTGCCCATTCACTTATGCCCCCCCACCCCCAAGGCTGGGAGCCCCAGGGGAGCAGGGGCAGCTTCTAGGGCGTGTTTAGCCTTTGCTTCCAGCACCGGCACAGGGGAGACAGCATGAGCATTTGTGAGGAGAAGGTCGGGGCTGCCTCCTCTGTACCATTATGATGCTGTTCCCATCACTCAAATCTTTTCTCCACCCTCCTGAATTCTTCCTGTCAAAATGAAACCCCGTCCTTCCATGCCCAGTGCTAAGGCTATTTCCTCCAATAACCCATGGCTGGCACCACGCTGACACCCCTTTCCTCCTCAGAACCCCTCTTCCACATTGCCTCTCCTGCCCAGCCTTGATCCTGTTAACTGGAAGCCACTCAAGAGAGGTCCTCAGTGGTGGTGAACAGATTTAAACTGTGCAGAAGCCACAAACAGAACTTTTCTACAAACCAAGGTGCTGTTTGTATGATCACTTCCTGGCTCTTCTGACCCTCTGTCAATCCCATCCTCCAGAAGAGCTTTGCTTTGACCAAATCCCATTTGGTAAACTCTTCTAGCTGATTTCTCATTCCATGGATATTCATAGGAAGAGTTAGGTATCCTCCTTTTTCTGATGAGAAAATTATAGCTGTCAAGAATCACACTTGGCCCCAGGGTCACTCCTAAACAGAGCTATCTGTCACCCATCTCCTATCCCTTCTATTCTATCTATTTCCAGTCTTACATCCCATAGCCTGTTCATTCCAGAGAAAAGACAGATTTGGTTTATTTGTTTGAAGCAATGGAGTGGCAAATCCATTTATCACAGAATGCTTGAACATGTGTTCATTAAGTCTTTAGTTGACTTTGGTAATCAAAAAAAAACATCGGGTGTTATTGTGTTGGCCACTTGGATCAGCTGGCCTTTGTGAGTGGGATGTCAGCCTAGATCCCTGCCCTGTCCTCTCCGGGTCACTGTCCCCTAAAGACAGAGTGGGAATCCAAGGCTGCTTGTGTGTGGGGAGGGTTGTCTAATGCCTTGTGCTCAGCAGCCTGTGCAGCCCTAAAAAGCAGGAGCTGTGCTGTCTTCCCCCTCTCCACCGCCCACCGTGCATGTTTGGCCACAACCCCCAGGACGACACTCAGCTTGGAGCCTCAGCTTTCAACTCTGCCCAAAGTTAATCCTAGTCTCTTCCTCAAATGGCTTGCCATCTAAGTTATAGAAGATGTGTGCACACAAACTATAAACTACAAAGCAAAATGCAGAGATGTGTGATTACTACGGCATGGCACAGTGGTTGAGACACTGATAACAAACTGTGTAGGTGAGAATCATGGCTCTGCCACTTACTGCCACATGACCTTGAGCAATCTGCTTAACTACTCTGTGCCTCCACTTCTTCATGTTAAAACAGAATTGATAATGTTAAAAACTGATGGCAATAATGTTGAGGGTGAAGGGACCTACCTCCTGGAATCGGTGGAAGGGTTGTCTGCACTAAGACACATAAAGCTCTCAGTACTTGGCACGGAGCAAGATGTGTTTGCTGTTCTTAAGTGTTTGCTATTCTTAACATTAACCATTGATACTGAAAATAAGCTAGTTCACTTTTATGGTAACTGTGACCTGACTTTCTGAGGAATGAACTATAACCTTGACATTGTTGCTGGGGATCTTACACAGAACAAAAGCAGTCCAGCGGGGCTAAGGAGTCACACAAACCTGGGTTCAGATCCCAGCCTCTCTGCTATGGCCCCAGGACATCTCTTCATCCCTCTGAGACGTGGTATCTTCATCTGTCTAATGGGTGTCAGTAACCTCTACCTGCCAAGGTCATACTAAGCCTTAAGTGAGCTCACAATGTGAAAGGAGCCCCACTCATCTCTCAATATCTTCCTCCTCAACCTGTTAGCTAACCACCCATTGTATATGTCAGCGGCATTATCAGATCCTTCTTTTGCCACTGTCTATTTCCACATATGACTCTGTCACTAGACATCAGTGCAGCCATGTCATTCATTGCTGTGTGCCCTGTGCCCAGCACAACCTGACCCTCAAAAGGTGCCCAGCAGATGCTCACAGGATGAAGAATGTTGGGCTGCAAAACAGGAGCCAGGTACATCTCTTGGTCCTTGCTTAGATCCTCAGTATCACTACAGTCCCAGTTGCCTGAGAACAGAGGTCTCCCCACAGCCCAATTCCAGCCCCTGCCGATCAGGACACCATGACCCCGGTACCCCCTGCCCCATTCAGCATCTTTCCGCACTGAGCAGAAGATAAAGAAAGTTGCAAAGGAAGGTCAAGACTCTCAGACACATCTATCTTTATTTGTTTCCTGTCAGAAAATTTCAAGAATTACACCAAAAAATACTTCAGCCTCTGCTACCTACTGACAAAAATACACCACGAAATTATAAAGCGCTCAGCGGTTTTGCTAGGGACAATTTGTTATTCCGCTTTGGATGACAAATGAATTTACAGGTGACTCAAGGTGATGGGAGGGTGGGGGAGAAGGGAGGAAAAATCTGATGAGAGTGTTTGGCAGGATAGTTTGAGCTATACTAGTCTTATTACCCAGCTGTTGTGTATGATAATTTTGGCAACATAGCAAGCCACAAAAAAATATCCTTTAAATGGCCTGTCAGAGATTCACAGGGAAACAGTACCACACCTCAAATAACCAACTCTCCCAACCAGTTCTGGCCACATTGGGCCTGGAGCTGACAACCCACAGAATGGGCCTCCTCAGCATGGGATTGCCTGAAATGGTTCCAGGGCAGAGGGGGGCCTGGTCAGTGCTGGATGCTGCCTCCTCATCAGGAGCTTCTAGAACCTGGTTGGGAAATGTCCCCCATCGACACAACAGAGTGGGCAAAAGACAGTCACATTTTTCAGTTTCCTTTAGAAATGACTTGGCATTGCTGCAGCCCCAGTCTTAGAGTCTCTCCCTGGCTATCACTTGAAGTTCCTTGTTACATTGTTGTTGCTATTGTCATTAGCACTTTGGGAAATCACAAACAAACAAAATTTTAAAATTGGGTGCCTGTGCTTGGAGCTTGGCCAAGTGTTACGTGCCTGTCCTGTGCCATCCTTCTTCTTGTAGCCTCTCCTTCCTTCTCTCCCACTCCACCCCTGCTGTCTCATAAACATGGGCAGTATCCAGGAGTAGATCTAGAAAAAGAAGAAAAAGACAAAGAAAATCTGCCCCCTTCTCAATGTTCACTTATGCAAAACACATTCCACAGGGTAGATATTCAGAACCCAGGCCATGTTGATCTGCCCAGGCCCTAGAATGGATGCCCCATAAATTTTGTGCTAATCTTGCAAAATGCACAAGTGGTCAGTATGTTTTACTCCGGGGTGTGTGCATCCTGGGCTTACTAATGCCAAGATTAGTCCTTCTCTCCAACTTGACTGTTCTTAACTTCCTTTGTTCCTATCCTTCAGATCAAAGGCAAACCAAATAGCCCCAGTCTGTGCCACTTATGATTCTGTTCCCTCCGAAGCCCACGCTGAAGCTACAATTTCTCAGCTAAGAGGCCCACAGAGTCTGTGCTCTTTACTGCCCTTCAACAAACTCCAGATGGAGCCAAGTTAATGCTTTTTGTTCATTTTCTTTGTTTCTTTCCTTTTCTGTTTTTAAATTTTCCTAACAGAGAATAAGCAGTGGCTTTAAAAATATCTTACATGGGAACAATCAACACGAAACATGCCTTTGTACATGAGCCTGACTTGTGGACGAATCAACAATACCAAGGGACAAAAAGAAATATCAACTCAGACAACTCCAGTGTACGATATTGTCGGTGAGTTCCTCCCCCCCATCCCACCCTTCCCCACCCCTGCCCCCATATCCCAGGAGTACATTGTTGTCTGGAGCTTGACTTAGCCAACAGGGGGGGTCCTCCTTTCCACACCACCCTTCTCCCCCATTCTGGCTGGGGTTATCCTCTAATGGCCCTGGGTCTTAGGTGGCTTGGGCTCATGGATGACAGCAGCTGCTGACAGCCATGGCCCAATGGCCCGGGCAGTGCTCTGCTTGGCCATGCTGTAGTGGCTGATGACTGTGTAGAAGCGGCTTCTGGAGCTAGGGTCCTGGGACGAGTAGTAAGCGTCCAGGGAGGCCGGGATACAGCGCTTGTGCTGGGGAAGAAAGAAACAGTGTCAGCGTTTGTTCAGCAGGCTTCTTCCAATCCACTCTGCAACGAGGCCACCCCCTCCAGGAGCCAAAGTCACATCAGACTTTCAGCCAGAGAGCAGGTGACAACACCCAGCCTGGGCCTGGCACACAGCTGGACTTCTCAGTATTATCACGGTCACCATCATCAAAGCTGCCACTTAAAAGAAGCCAGAAACAAACCTGATGCTGATACTGATTCAAGGCCAACCTCCTCTGCTTACTGACTGCAGGGCTTAGTGAACACTGTTGCTACTCCGACCAGACCCCCTTTATCTGGCTGATTCATCCATCCCCTAGTTGTTTCCTGGCCATCGCCCACAGCCAGTAGCTGTTTCTTTTAATTTCCTGGATTGTATGCTTGTATCTCTTTCCTCTTATATCAAAGTCTTGGTTCCTAACAACATTAACATAATTGTGCATTTGCATTATCCTGTAGCATATGCAGATGCTCCTTGACTTGTGATGGGGTTATGTCCCTATAAACTCATGGCAAGTCAAAAATATTGTAAGTCAAAAATGCATTGAATACGCCTAACTTACTAAACATCATAGCTTAGCCTAGCCTACCTTAAACATACTCAGAACACTTACATTAGCCTACAGTTGAGCAAAATCATCTAACACAAAGCTTATTTTATAATAAAGTGTTGAATATCTCATGTAATTGATTGAATGCTGTAGATGATGTTGAAATTGTGACAGTTTCGCACCATCGTAATGTGAAAAAACCTAAGTTAAACCATCATAAGTCAGGGACTGCCTGTTATAGAACATCACAAAATAACACCAATATTACTACTAAGAAGTAGACTTCTGTTGAACTTTGCAGTTTCTCTGTAGCTCTATGTGTTCCCAGAATATATTCCACTGAGGGTGCACAGTCAATATACTGTACCCTATAGTCATTTGAAATATTTATTTTCTTTGTCAGCTTATGTCCCCAACTTGATAGAGAGCTGTGTTCTTTGTTTATCTTATTTTTAACTTTCAGGAATTACTTTTTTCTTATTTACGTATTTTTAAAATATGTCAAACATGTATGTATTTCAAGGACAAGTACCTAGCAAAATAAACCCAAAAAGCCTTGCTTCAATTTCTGTTCCCTCCACTCTGTCCCCTTCCTTTCCCTTGAGGAACGATTTTTATTAATTTTTCAATTTATTCTTCCAGAATTTCTTTCTGAAAAAATAAGCAAATATATACCACCTCACTTTTCTCACACAAAGGTAGAACCTTTTTTTCTTTCTTTACCCATATCACCTTAGAAGATAGTCTATGTCCATGGATAGAGGCTTTCCTTATTTTCACAGTTGTATAGAATTCCACTGCGTGGATATATCATAGCTTACTCAACTCTCCCCTATTGTTAGTTATTTCCAATCTTTCAGAATCTCAGCTTCTAACCTTTAAGAGTGTATAGTCTTAGAAAGTCATATCGCAGAGCATTCCCCATTTGATCTCCCTGCTTTGGAATGCAATAGCTGTGATATTCTGGAAAATCTTCGTAACTAAATCCTTTTAACCTCTATTTCCTCATATGTAAATGGGAACAATAAGTCTTATTTTTCAGAATGGTTGTACGGCCCAATTGAGACCATGTTTATGAAAATGTCTAGCAAGGAGCCTGATATACAAAACGTGCTCAGTAAATGGTAATTATGAACATTAATATTATCACCTGTTTTAGCTCTAAAACAGATTCAGTCTATTACAACTAACATTTGTTGAGAGCTCATTATCTAGCAGTGCTTCACTAACTAATTTTACTTAAATTCTCTCACAAAAATCATATGGGCAGGAATTATCAGTCCCCATTTTGCAGGCAAGGAAACTAAGGCTCAGAGGGGTAAGGAGACTCCCTGAGATCATACAGCTGGTTCAGCTCTTTAAGCGAAGGAGGACAGTCACAGAGAAGACCAGTGGGAACGGGGCCCTGCTGCAAGAGTTGGGGAGACAACCTCAGAAGCACCAGCTCCCTGTCTTCATACCTCTGCAGGGCCACTGTAGGGGTAAGAAACCAGCCATCAAGCCAGGAAGACCTGTGTCAAACAGAGGTTTCCAAAGACAGAGCAGTCAACATCAAGGGGTAATGAGCTTCCCTTCCTGCTGATGTGTGGTCCAAAGCTGGACCCCCTCCTCACCCTAGAGAGGGCCATTGCACGGGAGGAACTCTACTGCCTACTTGAGACTGAGTCTGTCATGAAATCTCCTTGCCAGATGCATATTACATTTTAAACAGCCTGTGGGAGTTTGCCATACTCAGAATTTGGACACCAATGAAAAGAGGACATTGATAAACCCTTTATTTGAAGTTGACAGTGACCTGGGGCTACCCACCTGCCAGAAACTCCTTACCTTATAGACAAATCCCTCTGGGCAGCTGTGGTCATAGGTGAAGGCTTTGTAAACCACCAAGAACACAATGCAGGCAAGGAAAGCAAGGGCCAAGCTGACAAGGATGGTGACCTGGAAGAAGACAAAATTGAGAATCGCCCAGCCTCAGCCAGCCCACCTTCAGTTCATATGTGTAGCCTTCCAATCCTAGAGCTCCTAGGCAGCATGGTATGTTAGAAAGAGTAGGGGGTGGGAAGCCAAAGAATTGGCTTTGTCTGCAACTTGCTGCCTTGGGCAAACCAGCTGCACTCTTTTGGCCTCAGTTTACCCCTTCTGCAGGATTTTCTTTCTCATTTTACTTTTCCTGCTAACTGTGTAGGAGGGTTGAGAGGATTGATTACAAATCTGTCACTTGTGATGCTTCCAGCCTTCTGTCAGCACCACCACCACTACTGAATTCCCAATCTCAGACATCAATGCCTTCATTCACTCCACTTGGACATCTAATACACACCTGAAACACATTCCCAAACTGGATTCTGCTCTTCTTCTACCCAAGCCGCCCCACCTGCATTCTTCTTCATCTCAGGAAATGTCAAGTCCACCTCTGCAGTCACTCAGGCTAAAATCTTCAAGTCATCCTTGACTCTCTTTTTTTCTCACACTCTACACCCGATCTACTAGCAGAAACTGTCATTTCTGCCTTCAAATACGTCCATAACCTGATTACTTCTGACCACCTCAATTGTTTCCACCCTGACCCAAGTACCATCACCTCTCACCTGCAGTATCAAAACAGACTGCTTATTAGTGGCTTCCTTGCCCCTTACGATGTACTTGACACACAGCAACCAGAGAGATCCTTGTAAAAGCTAAGTCAAGGCATGCCCCTTTTCTGCTCAAAAGCATGCAATGGTCTTCAACTCATTCAGAGTAAAAACCCAGCTCCTAGTCATTATGTACAAGCAACCTTTAGAAAAATAATACAGCACCAAACTGAGGGAATCATCAGAATATATCAGAAAGGAATAAATGGCTAAGTTGAGAGGAACCTCAAGGCTTGCACTGGCCCTGTCCCATCACCTATGTACCCCCATGATATTGGGGCATCTAGTGTTAGAAACAATTTTAATAAGCAGAATATTTTTGTTATTTTTAAAAGCTGGTGGTCCTTTGAGTCAGTTGGCCTAGAAATATGGCAGGATTCCTGCCCTGGAGGAAAGGTTCTTTTTGATTCAGAAGAAAAATAAAATCAACTTCGAGGGTCTCCATCCCATCTCCCTCCAATCCTAGGACATGTTTATAAGGACAGAAGGAGATGGGAGTCTACATTGCTCCAAATAAATGGAGTTCTTTGTTGGTAGCTTTAAATATTGAATGGGAGAAATTTGAAAAGGAAAAGAGGAAGATGGATATGGGGGGTGGGGTCTATTCAAATCATAAGGGCAGACACTGTTATAAGAAATTCCTCATACATGTGTGTATGAAATTTCAGGATAGCGACATGTAAAATTCAGTTTTAAACTATTGTTAACACAATGTGCTGTTCACACCCTCCATTCCCCCCAGCCCTCTGCTGAAGCCTGCTGCACTCAGCAGCTTCCTGCCCGGGGAATAGGGTGGTGATGGTATGGGGTGAGATGAGGCAGAGACTGGACTGGAATTACCTATGCAACATGAGAAAGTGAAGTGGAGAAGTAAGTGGAGGCTGGATCTGGAGCAGAAGATCCCTCAAAGAGACAGATATCCCCTTTGGACCTCCAAAGACAGCATTTGAATAGTACAGAAAAGGGGGTCACCCATGACCACTATCCACTAATGCTGAAGACCTAAGGATGTCAGCAGACATTTGCAGTATAGATGTAAGGAATTTTAAAATGCCCAGATTTCCCAATAGCCAAAAGGCAGAAACAGCCCATACATCCATTAACAGATGAATGGATAAACAAATTGTGGTACATCCATACAATGAAGTATTATTCAGCCATAAAAAAGAGTGAAATACCTGCTACAAATGTGGATAGACCTCAAAAACATTATGCAAAAGAAAAAAGCCAGACACAAAAGGTTACATATCATATGATTCCACTTATATGAAATATCCAGAATAGTGAATCCACAGAGACAAAATGCATTACATGTGCAATGTTGAATATACTAATTATCCTGATTTGAGTGTCCCATATTGCACCCAGGTAATGATATTCCACTCTGTACCCTGCAGATATGTCCAATTAGTTTCAATAATAAAAAAATAAAAATTAAATTAAATTAATTTTTTTTTAAAAGAATAGATTGGTGGTTGCCAGGGGCTGGGGGGTAGGGGTAATGGAGAGTGACTGTTATTGATAATGGGTTTCCTTTGTGGTGATGAAAATGTTTTGGAACTAGATGGAAGTGCTGATTACACAACATTGCAAATGTACTAAATACCACTGAATTGTTTACTTTAAAGTGGTTAATTTTATGTTATATAAATTTTACCTCAGTTTTTTAATACAAATGCCCACAGCCCAGGCAGCAGCCTGGCACCCACAGCTCTGTCCCAGGGATAAGGAGTCATTTTCCTAAGTGGTGACTCTTTCTGTCAAAGGAACCACAAAATCCTGCTAGTACTCCCTCACTTCACAGAGAACACTGCCTCAGCTCAGCCACAAGAGCTGACTATGAGACCAGGACACAGATACAGTCACAGTCACATCTATGGACAATGATGTGGCTGCAGACCTTGCGCATGTGAAGGAGGGAGCAGAGGGCTGCAGCCCCTCCCTTGCCCTGCCTCCAGCCTGGTGGAGGGTCAGAGGGAGCCCCCAGGAAGCCTCCCATCCCAATGACCATGTATGAGCCTGACCCTGACTGAGCAGAGACCCAGGCCTCTTGGAAGACTCAGGAGCAGGACAAGACCTCCCAGCGCAGGTGTGGGAGTACCACACAGGACTGGACACTTCCTCTGGTCAGCCACAGGTTGTTGATGCGGTGTTGAGATCTGGAGCAGGGCCCGGAATGCCTGCCCATGAACAGATTTCCCTTACAGAGGTGGGCTCTTTCACTCCTAACACTCCCTGAGTTAACAACCCCCACCTAGAAGGAACAGGGTCCAATTTACCAAAGTGTCACCAGAGCTTGACAGCATGAGCACAGAGTAGGCTTTCTGCAAATGGTTCTGGGTGGGGGGGGAAGGGTAGGGAGGGAGGCAAGAAGGGAGGTTCTCATTAGGTAGAGAGATTTCAACTCCCATTTCACATTAGAAGCATCTGAGGAGCCTTTTAATGTGGATGCCTAGGGTGTCACCACCCCATGGATTCTAACTTAATGGGTCAGGGATGTTTCGGTCCAGGACACAAGTATTTTTATAAACTTTCCAGGTGATTAAAATGTGCAACCAGGAAAGAGAACTCCAGTATGACTATGTGTGAGTGGTTCTCTAGCTAGCTGCTCATTGTTAGAATCAGCTGGGCAGTGTTGCAAACAATAGTGATGTTCTAGCTCCACCCCAGGCCAATTCCATCAGAGTCTCTGGGGGTAGAGTCCAGGCCTCAGGATGTTTTGAAGCCCCATGATGGTTCCCATGTGCAGGCAGGGTCAAGAAGAGTCCTGTATGTAGACACTGGACAGGGTGCCCTCTATGACTGTCAGAGTCAAAGGTCTAATGCCGAGTGGTGTCATGGTTTGAATGAGCCAGCCAAAATTCACGTTGAAATTTGATTGCCATTGTAATGGTGTAGAGAAGAGGTGATTAAGTTGTTGGCAGCTTTAAACACTAGATGGAAAGAATTTCCAAAAGAAAAGAGGAAGGTCTTCTCAACCCTGCCTGCGCGCAGGAATCCGTAAGAGTCTAGGGAGGTCAGACAGTACATAGTGGTGAACTAGGCACAGGTCCTCCCTTGAGACTTTACAGTCTACAGGGTGAGGGAGAGATGGACAGGTGGATGCAGGCATCTGCAACACAAGGGGTGGCACCATCATCGAGGCCATCAGCACAGGGATCTGCTGGAACTAACCAGACTGGGGGTGGGGGATCAGGGAAGGACCTGACACCAGAAGTGACCTCATGGAAGAACATTAGGATAGGAGAGGAAGAAGACTGAGCAAAGGAAATCACATCCACTATGGAGCAGAGCTGGACAGAATAGGGGCTGTTCTGAAAGCATCATAGGGTTTAGCATGGCTGGCCTGGAGGGTGTAAGTGAGGGCAGGGCTTGGTGGGCTGGGTATGTGAGAAGAGAACACATAATAAGGGACCAGACTAAAATTTGGACTTTATCTCAAGGGTGACAGGGAGCCATTGAAGAAGGGATGTGACAGGATCCCTTATATTTCAGAAAGATGTCTCTGGGAACAACAGGAGGCAGGTTTGTAGGGGGTAATGTGGGAGGCAGGGAGGCCAGTGGGGAGGCTCGTGCATTAGGGCATGCCCTGAAAGCAGAAGGGTCAAAAGAGTCAACAACTTGAGAAAACCTGGAAAGTGAGGACAGTGTCGTGAGACTAGAGGAGGAATGGCCAACTCACGGAAGGGAAGTTGTTGGGTTGGGGTGGAGAGCTGAAGAATTCTGATTTGGTTCCAGGGTGAGATTTCCCGTAGGCAGCTTTCAGTGGGGCATCCTGCAGAACTGGCTGCCCTGAGGTGGCCACCCCTCTACTGGTAGATTTGTGGAATTCAGAGGTCCTACATGCTTGATCCCTGCAGACTCCGAGGGCTGGGGAGTGAAACTCCCACTTCCCCACACAGCACCTCTGAACATGAAAGCCTGACTCCACATCAATATTTATTAACTTGGCTTATATAACCTCATTCCTCGGAAACTAGCACCTCTTGAATTTAACAACCTGAGCCTAGCAATAAACAGCCTATTAGTTCTTTGGAGCTAGATCTGACTGTTTCATTGGAGATATGTTCCTCACTGCGTTAAAACCCCCTCTCTGTTCTCCCTGCTCACCCACCCACTCAGTCATCCACTCATTCACTTAGCACCTATTTGCTAAAGGGCTGACTGGGTGCCAGACACTGCGACAGTCATTGCCTTGAGCTTTCAGAAGGAGAGAGGCAGACAATGAATGAGCAAATAACAAAATGAATAATTACAAAATGAGAACTGGACAGGACCTGGAACAGTGCATATGAAGGGTGCACTTTGATAGGGTGGTCAGGGAGGAGGAAGGTGCCAGGGACAAGGTGATCCCATGCCAGAGTGTTCCAGACCTGCCCAAAGACCCTAAAAAGGAGAGAAGCTCAGGGTCCCAGAGGGCCTGGAAGGAGCAGTCTGGCTGGGACAGGGGAAACAAGGAGGAAAGAGCACTGAGGTGAGGCTGGGAGGAAGCAGGGGCTGGCCCTATAGGGCTTTGGAGACCAGTGTCATCCTTGTCCTGCCCAAGAGAGGAGCTTCCTACAGTGTCTATCTCTGGTGCCTTCACAATAACATCTCTGCTCAGCCTAGCCTCCCCCAGCTATCCCCAGACCACAGAGAGCTCCTGCTGTTGCACTTCTCTGGACCGTAGTCCAGGCCTGGAAATCCTGTGTGTCCCTCCTCAACAAGGAGACCATCTCCTCAGCCTTCAGGTGCAGCACTGAACACCTGATCCTTCCCTGCTCTGTAGCCAGGGCTGCTCCAGCTGCTCCAGCTGAGCAGAGTCATCACTACTGCCTCACCCCTCTGAACCTGCCTTCTGCTGGGAATGCCTCCGGTGGCAAACACGTCACATCGTCTTCTCTGCGCATGGCACATTAACTCATACAGAATGGGGACCAGAAACATTTCTGCAACTGCAATGGTGAATTGCATGAAGACCACACGCGCACACACACACACACACACGCACACACACAATCCTCCCAGACACACACAGACAGACATGCAATCTAGTCCAAACCACATTGTGTTCAGGTGGGACAGAGCACTGAAATATCCGCACATCACCTTCTGTTTTTTTTTTTTTTTAATCCCCTCTTCTCAATCCTACACACACACTCAAACAAAAGCAACTTAACCTTGAAAAGAATCAGGGTGTGGGTTAGCATCTGCTAAGATGTGTCCAAGGTTTTTCTTTAAATGCATTCCTCCTCGGCATGTACTTCAAAAGTTCCAGCCACTCAGGAGGACTGTTGTATTCCCAGCATGTATTGTATAGCTTTTCAGCCCTTCCCTCCCTGGTAAACTCCTAGTCATGCTTCAAAACCAAATTCTGGGCCGAGCCCGTGGCGCACTTGGTAGAGTGCTGCGCTGGCAGCGTGGCGACGCTCCCGCCGCGGGTTCGGATCCTATATAGGACTGACCGGTGTACTCACTGGCTGAGTGCCGGTCACGAAAAAACGACAAAAAAAAAAAAAAAAAAACCAAATTCTTTAAGCTTTTGAGGTCAGGAGAAGAATAGAAAAAGAACTTAAAATAGAGTATGAAGTTGACAAATCTGGCAAAGTTTTGCTAAGCCCTGCATCATGATGACCACCTCTCTGTGTTCCATACCTCTGTAATAACAGTGATAGTAGTAACAATAAGAATAGATGCTGAGAGTTACTGGGAATTTACTGTATACTATCACCACAATCACACCAAGTAAATACAATTACTGTCCTCATTTTGCTGATGGGGAAACTGAGACTGAAAGATTAAGTGACTGCCTAAGTTCCCACAGTTTGTAAAAGACAGGTCCAGATAATGCACTGAGGTGTCTCACAGGCACCTTGAACTCACCATGACAACTGGCCTCAGCATCTTTCCCTCAGTTGTGGTAGAAGGCAGCGCGGCCCACCAGATCTAGGGCCTGACTCCTGCAGCCATCCTGCCTCCACGTCCCCCAAGAGCCATACCCAGTCAGCCACCAGCTCTGGTGAGTAAGCTATGCCTCTGCCACAGCTTACTCATCTCTCCCCATTGCCTACATTCTGAGCTCCCTGGTTAGGACCCCCATCACCTAAATCCTGGATGCAGTGAGCTCCTCACCACCTTGGCCCCCAGCCTCTCAGATTCCAGGCCACCTTCAACTTTCTAACAAGTCAGCCTGGTCATGATGCTCCCCTGACAAATGAACAGTCACACCTATAGGATCAAGTCCTAATCCCTTAATGTGTCATACAAGGCCCTTACCAATTTATCCTCCATCTCTCCTTTTAGCCTCAACCCCTTCCCTACATGTTCTAGGCATCCTAGTTTTCCCCACTCCCACGCCCTTGCAGTTGCTGATCCCACTGCCCAGAAAGCCAGATCTTACTCCCTGGCATGTCAAGTCCTTGAGCTGGGACTCATCCTTAGTCCGCCCCAGCTCAAGTATGTTCTCTTCCCCAAAGCCTTCCCCAAAAGCCCTCAGTCAGTATTTAGCCACTCTCCCGTCTGCTCACAGCTCGCTGAGACCCTTTCCCAGCACACGTACACTGATTTACTCGTATAAACCTCACAACAACTCTATGAGGCAGGTACTATTGAATCTTCATTTTTTAGATGAAGAGACTAAGGCACAGAGAGGTTACATAATTTTCTCAAGGTCACACAGCTCATTAAGTGATACTTAAGTTACATAAGTAATACATAGGTTAGGAGCCTAACTCTGTGAAGTGTGGCCTAGGCATTTAGCCTGTGCTATACTCCTTACAAAGCATGGACTGAGGTATTTATTTACTCACTAAATATTAACCCAGGGTTTACACACAGTGTGTCAGAAATAATTCCACATATTGGGCATATAGTGCTAAAGAAGACAGGAGAGGCCCCTGCTCTCCTGCAGTCTACCTATAATCTCTTTGAATGAGTTTCCTCCTCTGTAAAAGGGGAACAATGATAATATCTGCCTCTCAGGGTCCTAAGGATTAAATCGAATAATGCATGTGAGACCCTGTAGTGGATTGAGTGGTGGCCCCCAACAGATATATCCACATCCTAATCTCCAGAGGCTGTCAATGTGAACTTATTTGGAAAAGGGGTCTTTGTAGATGGAATTAAGTTAAGATGAGTTAAGTTAGAGATGAGATCATCCAGGATTATGCAATGGGTGCTAAATCCAAAGAGAAGTGTCCTTCTAAAAGGCATGCAGAGGGAGACAGTCACACAGGGAGAAGCCATTTGAAGAGGGAGGCAGAGTGTGGAGTGATGCAGCCACAAGCCAGAAAACACCTAGAATCAACAGAAGTTAGAAGTGGCAGGAAAGATCCTTCTCTGGAGACTTCAGAGGGAGCGCAACTCTGCTGACACATCAGTTTTGGACTTCCGGCCTCCTGAACTGTGAGAGAATAAATTTCTGTTGCATTAAGCCATGTGGTTCATGGTAATTTGTTACAGCAGCTCCAGGTAACTAATACGGGGCCCTGCCACAGTGCCTGGTATACATGCTACAAATGTGGGCACCTCTGCTTCTCCAAATCATCTGCCATTTTCCTCAGCATGTACTTCAAAAGTTCCAGCCACTAAGGGAGACTGCCATATCTTCACATGCATTGCTCTTCTATATCTTTTCAGCCCTTTACCCCTTGGTGAACTCCTAGTCATGCTTCAAAACCCAACTCATCACATGTCATCTTCTCTAGGAAGCCTTCCCTTGACTGTCTGTGCTCTCACTACATTGTTCATCTCTCCACCATTTAGCATTCAGCCCCCACATCACAATTGTCTGTTCTGCTGTGTGTGTCATGCCAGCAGTGACTGTGCCTTGTTTGTCCCTGCAGTTCCAGCTTCTAGCTCATGACCCAGTACCGGGCAGGGGAGATGCTAATGCATATCCCACATTCCTTACCCCACAGTCCTTTTCTCAATTTTGGCACAAAGCACCATCTGAAGTGAGTTTTCAGGACCCCTCTTCACTGCTGGTAGGGTAACTAGAAGGGAAGGGGAGAGCCCAGCTGGATAAAATCACTGCACAAGGTCATTTGAAGTGTAGTTTATATGATACTGGAAGAATTATTAGTTGTCCCTGAAGTGTTCTCCTTGTCTTCCAGCTGTGCCCCTAAAAGGTGAGAAGCTTTTCTCTGATGTCTGGGAGACCTGGACCCTCCATTCTGGGTAATATCCATATAGTTCTCTGCAGTAGCTATGGCTGTATCCTGACACTGTTTTCATATTGCTTCTGTCTCTGGTGAGCTGTGTGACCTTGGGCAAGATGCTTTACCTCTCTGATTCTATGTTTCCTCATCTGTTAAACAGGAACAAAAAATCCCACCTCACAGGATCGGCATGAAGATTAAATGAGACGATGCCTATGAATTGCCCAGTGTTGTCCTGGCTTATGGGCTTAACTGATAATACCAATCTCTTATTGACTATTCAGTAATGTGATAGGTACTGTGGCAAGTGATTTTTATGTATTATCTCCATTAAACTTCACAATAGCTTGATAAGCCCAATTATTACTCCCATTCTACAGCTGTGGAAACTGAGGCACAGTAGGGTTTAGTAATTTGTCTGAATTACTACATGGCTACTGAAGAAGCAGAGCCTGATTAGAACTCTGGGATATCTGATTCTGAAGGCCTTAATCCTAACCTTTATCTTAACTAGCTTTTGGTAAATATTTCTCCATCCTGCAGCTGCATTTGCTTGCAGTAGTGCAATGAAGCAAGATGATATTCACAACATGCACTGTAAACTTATTCTAGGAGAATATGTCACCACAGATGTGGAAACCCCAGGAGTTAGGAAGAAAGTGGAGAAAAACAAAGATGATTCCACTGTCTGCCACAGATGCTGATCTAGGAACTTTGCAGAAAACATGAACGTCATTAACATTCAGGTATTGCAGCATCTCAGTACCACAATAACCAATATACCACCCTTTTTTATAAAGAATTCAAACCCTGGAAACCTCAAAGCAACAGAACTCTCACATCAGGGAAATTAAACTTTGTGGGAAGATACAACAGCTGTCCAAGAGACATTCATCTTTTGTATGTGGCAGATGGAACCTCCAGAGACAGAATTAGACTTCCTGGTGCCTTGTTCCTGGCTGGGCCCCAAAGATCCTGACAATAGGGCTTGACTGAAAGTGCAAAGGGACCACAGCCCCTGTAAATTCCACCCAACTGACACCCTGGTTTTCCTGGCCCTTCCCTGGTTCCAAGTAGTTAATGGAATAGAGCTTTTGAAGCCAGAAGGTCTAGACTAAAAGGGCAGCTCCACCCCTTACTTGCTGTTTGATGCTGGGCAAGTTGCTCACCCTTTGGAGTCCTCACCTCACTTCTCTCTAAAACAGAGGTGATACTGACGCTGGATGCACTGTACACACTGGCTGCTGTAAGGCTGAACGTGGCAGTGCATGAAAGCCCTGAGGACAGGCCTGGCCCACGGTAGATGTTCAGTCTCTCATAGAAACAAACTTAGCACACGTGGAGTGTGTATATGTATTACATCATTTCATGTCCTTGGAACTCCATGGGGTAGGTATTATCAATGTGCCCATTGTACAGATGTTGTACCAGAGGCAGATGGAATGATTTTACATATGTGAGGGGCAGAATGAGGATTTGAACACAGGTCTGTATAACTCAGAGGTCCACCTGCCTAATCATATGTCAGGCTGCCTATAAACCTATAACCACATTCAAGTTTATTTTTATTAAAAATGTATTACACAGCTGCCATAAGAGCAATATTGGAAATTCAAGAGGCAGAATACCCATTACAATTCTGCCATCATCCCTGGTCTGTTTTTACACGCTCACTTCTCGTCCCTATCCATGCACATCCCAGCATAAATCTTAGGTCCTCCTATTGCATCCCATTTTGCACATTATTGGCCCTTTCAGCTTCCTATGGTCACATAAAACATCCTCATATACCAAGTCTGGATGACCCCAGAGCCAAGACAGGCCCTGACTTTGGCTTCTATAAAATGGCTCTAAATCATTACACTCGTCTACATAAAACTATCATGAAGTGCAACCAAGATGAGTAATACAAAAGGAAAGAATGCCACATAAATGCTGAAGTGACAGATTAAGGCTTCTTGTTGCTGCCTTTGTCACTGTTATAATTGTGCGTTATTAAGACTGAATTCAGTTCAGTTATTTCTTCAGCAGGAGGGCCATTGGGTGTTACATTGTGTCACTATCACCTGTGATCAGTCCTCCCCAACTGACTGACAGCCCCACAAGGCCAGGGCCATGTCCTCTGCCTCTGGGCTTCCCCAGGACCTGAGGGTCCTAGACTTTAAAGGATTTGCTAGTGATTCATGTCAATGGGACAGAAAAGTACCTCTGATGTGGACCACCTCCTCTCTGGCCTCTCCTGCCTTTCTTACCTAATCTGTTCTCCCTGCAAGTCACTTGAAGGATCTTCCTAAATTATTCTTCTGAACATTGCATGTGGGGCTAAAACCCCTCCCCTGACTTCTCATCACTTGGCACAGTGGGTCTGCCACTTCACTGAGCATCAGAACAGTTCAAGGAGACTGATCACATGCAGAGTCCTGAGCCCCACACCCATAGCTTCTGATTCCCTTGTTCTGCCATAACACCCAGAAATTAGCGTCTTCCACACAAACCTGGGAGGCTTAGGTGCAAGTAATCTAGATTGTTAGATCAAGACAAAGTCCAAATTCCCTTGTATGGCCTTTAAAGCAAAGAGGGCAAGGAACTCACATCTCATGACTGTCAGCTACTCAGCATTTGACATACATTATCTCACTCAGTCCTACCCAGCGTACCACAAAGTGGATACTGTTGATATTCCTGGTTTTCAGATGGTGAAACTGAGGATTAGAGAAGTTGGATAAGTTCTTAGGATTGTCTGCTCCATTGGTAGTGGAGTAAGATATAGATAGAGGCCAGATCCTCTATCTAGATACAGATCCAGATCTATCTGGATCCAAAACACACGTTTTTTTCCTCACTGTCTTCATCCTCTAATCCCTGTTTACCTGTCCCACATCACCAACTGCTACTACCCTGGAACCCTCACACACACACACACACACACACACACACACACACACACACACACACACAAAACGGTCCTCATTCCTGAAAGCTCTAGGCTCCCTGCTACTGCTACTGGCATGTCTTCCACTGCCTTCCCCTTAGAGGGTGTCCCACATGTGCCCCAGGAAGCCTTCCCACACCTTTCCTTCATGAGTAAGGCTTCTCCAGAACTCTCAGGGTCATTGGTCCTGGCTGTGGTCACATCTCATTCCTTGTTATTATGGGTTTTTGACCTGTCAACCTGCCCTACCAGACCATGAGCTTATTGAGAGCAGATACTCTGCCTTAGTGACCTCCTGCCCAGCTCTTAGCCTGGGCCTGGGACAAAGAGCACGTGAGTGAGCTTTGAAGTACTCACATCCATTTGCTTCAGCCAATCCCAAGAGACAGGCCCCAGAGTGGGGCCAGGTCATCTCCTCTGCCCAGACAGCCATTAATATGGATCCCGGCTCCAGTCCCATCTCACTGCAGCCCAGCCAACCAGCTGGTCTAGACACAGTCTGCATTACCATCTCCATGGAAACATGAGGCCTGCAGCCCAAATAGCTTGTTCCATTAAGCTACTTTTGTTCCTCAATCCCCTTTCTTGGCAGAAGAGTTGATAAAGAAAAAAAAAAAGAAAAAGAAAAAGAAAAAGAATCAGGTCAGCAAAATTGGTTTGGAAAATTAGAAATCATCTTTAAATTCCACTGTGTGGTGCAACTAGGCTCGCCAGTGGGGGTTCCTGAGCCAGATAAACCACTCCACGTCTTGCTATAATTCCTGCAAGGGTGAGAAATAATGCTGCCAATACCACAATCTAGCCCACACAGCAGTATCTCCTCTGGACACAAGTCAGCCATGTTTGGGGGGGTGGCATCTCTGCTCTGTACTTAATTTGCATGAGGAGGAAGGAATCTTTATCCAGTCTTCTTCCTCTTTATTCCTCCTGCCCTACACAGAGACACAGTCTACTCAGGAGGGGCCTTGGAGGGAGTTTTCACAGAAAAGAGCTCACACAGCAGGCTTGAGACTGTGGCCCTTGGAAAGGTTGGCTTGCAAGGTTGGCCCTTGGCTGGCATCGGGGAATCTGGGTGTTAGGTATGTTCCCACCATTCCCAAAACTGATAAGAGCAGCTCACTGTGCCTAAACTATGATAAAAATATGGCTTTTGCCAAATACCTGCCTTCCTTCTGGGAGGCTGGAATTTGGGTAGGTGCTAAGCAGAGGGTGCCTACGGGACTAGCCCCCAGTAAAAACCCTGGGCATTGAGTCTCTAATGAGCTTCCCCAGTAGACACCATTTCATATGTGCTGTTAAAACTCATGGCTGGGGGAATTAAGCACATCCTGTGAGACTCCACTGGGAGAGGACTCAGAAGTTTGTGCCTGGTTTCCTCTGGCTCTGTCTCATACTCCTTTACCTTTTGCTGATTTTACTATGTACCTTTTGCTGGAATAAATCATAGTCATGCGTACAGCTGAATGATGAGTTCTGTGAGTCCTCCTGGTTAATCATCCAATCTCAGGATGGTCTTGGGGACCCAACACAGCTCTCCTCTCTGTCTCCCTTCCTGGATCCCCTACAGGAGCAGGCATTGTGTATCCTATTTTTCAGAGCCTGGAATGCAATTAGCTATGCTTTATGAGGGGCCCTGTGCCTTAAAGGCAGGAACCAAGTTCCAGCCTTTTGCCTTTCTCTTCCTGTCTCCCAGAGCCTAGGCCATATTCACATCTCTCCCTTTCTTTCTTGCCTCATGAGTCAGGACGAGGGTAAGGGTCTTATTCTTCTTGCACAGAGGAGCCTGGGCCAACTTTTTTGGAATCTATCCATCTCCTCCCCTGTGACATCTGACCTAAGCTGTGGCTTTGTGAACCCAACACTAGAAATTGGGAACAAATACATTCCCTTCTACCTTCTACTTCACATTTTTTTTTCCCTTGGTGATGGTGAGGACACTTTGGACTGCCTTCTCCCACTGCAGTAGGAGATCTCTCCCTGGGTGAGGATGGGCACAACGGGACAAGAAGCTAGAGATTCACTTAGGCCTGCCATTCTGACTCTCATGCCCCAGCTTTGCTCTAGAGAAAAACTGCCCCTCGGGGTTATCAGATGTTTTGTCAGGTGCATATAATAGTTCTTTGTTTGTCATTCGGGGTCTGTCCTTATATACAGACCTCCTTGGCAAGAAGCCTCAAAGGAAAGAATGGTAGTATTCTGGCACCATGAACCCCTTCTTAGCCCCTGGGGTTAGGATATGGGTGAGTAGGGGCTGATTCCTCATCCACTTGGCCAAGTCAAGGTGCTCACCAAATTCACCTTTAAATAATACCTAGAAGCTGAGTCTGCCCTCAAAGTCTAAGTGTTCTCAGGTCACTGTGTATATGTCATTATGACCCCAGATGGAACACCTTTCCACCATTCTGTTCTGCCCTGATAAAGAGAGAAAGACAGGGTAGTGACCAGAGCCTTAGCTTTGAAACTAGAATTACCTATGCTTGGATTTTAGCCCCATCACCTCTGGTGGTCTTATTACATTTCCTGGGCCTCAGCTGTCTCTTCTGGAAATTGGGATCATGATAACTACCTTGGAGCACTAATGTGAGGAGAAAATGAGATCATTGTGTAGAAATGCTGAGTGCAGTGCCTGGCACAGAGCAGGTGCCCAGATCAAGGATCTAGAAGGATGAACATGCCTTAGGATATAAAATTTTATTCTCTCTGCCTATCCCATGGTTCCCATGTTTTTATTTTTTTTTTCAGACTGTATTTATTCAATATAATGAATTCATTCTCCAATTTTGGATTTATCAGACTCATGCACATGCCTGTGAATAGGAGATAACTAGAGTAATCATGATTTTTCTGTTGGTCTGTTTGCCTAATTAGAAGAAAAGAAATAGTTTCCTTTGGCTTTCATAAAATATTGGGATGAGGCTGGAAACGATCATCATTACTGGCCAGAGCTGGTCTGAAGCCAGCACAGACTAAGAACAGATCCCTCACACCCAAAAGCATTGAAAGGTGAAATGAGATCACAGAGATCACCTGTCTGGCTTTGATCTAAAACAGTGCATGTTTAGTAAATGGTATCTATATGAATGTATGAGAATGATTTCTGTCAAGAGACTCTCTTGGATAGAAAGGCCAATCCCAAAATGACAAGACAGGTCTGGAAAGAGCATCTGTTGATGTCCTTGTTTGCTGTCCATCATTGTGTTTAATATCTCAGTTGGGATCAGTTCCTAAAGAGGCAGTTGGCTTTGTCTTTGAGCTATACTCCCATATCCAAGATGATTTCATTGGAATATGAACATTAGGATTTATTAAACACCATCTGGTTATTTAACTTTGCTAATAATTTTTAAAACCAACTCTATATGGTAGGTACTATCATCTTTCTATATTATAAATGAAGAAAATGAAAGCCAGAGAAGTTAAAGATGCTTGCCTAAACTCAAATAATGAATAGAGTAGCCAGAATTTGAATTCAGGTGTGACCCTGAAGGCTGTGTGTCTCTTCCACTCACTCCACTGCCTACAGAATGGTTTCTACTTGAGTAGCAGACTGTGATACAAAGGCTCTATCTGTCCACGACCAAAACAATTGCATTATCATAATGTTTGGTCAGCTCCCTGTGGAAGCCCCCAAAACACATTAAAGAAGCCCATTTTCTAGGGCCCCAATGAATCCTGCTAAATAAATTGCTTTTTGAAAATAAAAAGAAAATGAAACATCTGTGGCCTCAAATTTTATATGAGCAATAATTCAAGTCTCTTTCAGAGCTCAGAGAAGAAAATTCCTCATGGGAATGAGGAGTGTAGAAGTGAGATCTCAGGTGTAGAGCCAGGGATTCATTAGCGTGTGTGGGATCTTTGAAAGAGAAAAAGCACAATTTAAATTGGAACATTTCAAAGCAATAACTCATTTCCCAAATTAATGTGCTATTGTTATAATCATTAGAAAGAAGAGATGAGGGTCTGGGGGCCCTGCTTATTTAAAAGATAAATATCAGGCCTCTTGAAGTATTTTTCATTTTAAAAGTTCAAACTATCATTCAATTTGGGTCAGAGGTTATTAAGACCATTGACAGGGAATCTCGTACAGCATGGAAATGCTGAGGCCTTAATTCACAAGGTTGTGTCTTTATAAAGCAACAAAGCAAAGGCAAATGTGAAATAGATCTAAACACGTTCACATATATCTAACCAACCTGTCACGAGGGAAGCAGCTAACCCTCCCTGGTTACCTTCTCTGTGCAGGCTCGGAGCAGGCAAGCAATGCAAACGAAGGGCAGGTGTGAAGCCACGGATGTGTTGAGGACTGGAAAGACCTGGAGGGGACCTGCCCTGTCTACAGTGGACTGCAGCTGCGGTTCCAGACAATTTGTTAATAAAGATGAGAATGAGCTCTTAAAACAGCCAGTCTTCTGATTTTTCAAGAAAAGATAGGGCTCGTGAACTTTCTGTGAAATTTTCCAATTTTTAAAATGGAAACAGTGGATCCAAAACAATGCTTTCATTACTTTCTTTCATTACTCATTTTAAACTTTTCAACAACCCTGTCAAGTAGGGCTTGTTATACCTATATTACAGAAAATAAATTTCCAAAAAGTGCTTGGTTCAGGGTCAGATAGCCAGTAATCATCCCCAACCTGTTCTATGAGGTCCAGGGTGAGGCAGAGAGTGTGACTGGTCTGAGGCTGAGTGGAGAGTCCGGTGACACTATGGGAACTGTGACCAATTACTGTGCAGGTCAGGGCCAGGGGTTAAAGGGATCTGGAGAGTGTGCCTACAAAACATCTCCAAACAGGTACAGACTCACCACCTTCTACCTCGGTGGAGGAATTTGGGGATGTGGAGAAGAAGAACTTAACACTTATTGAGCACCTATTATAAGCCACACACTGGACTTCCTATGGATTGCTTCATTTTAAGCCCACAACAACATGGTTTGATGAAGATGTTATCCCTATCCTACTGTGGTGAGCAGACAAGTAGACTTCCTAGGATCACACAGCCTGAGCCAGGTCGAACCTCTTCTTCCTGACGTTTGGACAACACAGCTGGGCCTTCCTCTTGCCTGGGCTATTAGGCTTTCACCAAAACCTTGTCAATCACTAGCACTTGGAAAAAATAGTCCAGACAAGAAAACCCTCTCCAGTCTTACCAGGGCTATTTTTCCACAAAGCAAAACTCGGTAAATTAAGATGTCACACAGCCTTGCTGTTTCCACAAGTAGTGATTATAGCTACAAATCTATCCCATCATGTGGGCAAATGGGCTTTGAGCAGTGAGGTCATAAAGTTGTGAAGTTTATTGACTGCTACCATAATGATGATTTTAATTTGTTATTAAGAAAATAAAAGACTACCTTGGGTTCAGGGTACAGGTGGTATAAGCAGTTCATTTTGGCTTTTCAGTGGCTGGGATGTAGCCCTTTAAAAGGGAAGAAGTGTGAGGTGAGAGAAGGAGCCAGGCCCTAGCATCAGACTGACCTGGGATCCAGTTTGTACTCCACCATTTACAGGCTGTGTGACCTTAGGTAAATGATGCCACCTCTCTGAGCCTCAGTCTCCTTATCTGCAAAAATGGTGTTAATCATAATACCCACATACCAGGTATATTGGAAGGACTTCCAAAGATGCTGGATCTACCTTATAAATGTTGGATATTAATACTGTTATTATTATTTAAATACATTCCTTAAGCAATTGCCAACAGAGCCAACTGCCTGACTTCTTGCCTTCTTTCCGACTAAAATAGCCGGATGCCCAGCTAAACTGTTTAATTTCATCAGGACAGTCTGGTGAGTCACAGACTTAATTAATTTTCCCATGGTTTCATTGGGGCAGGAATCACACCCTTGCATTTCATCCATTCCTCCTGGCTCCAAATAACGGAAGTGCGTGTCCATCATAAACCATTCTGACTCTACAAAGACGAGAAAATCATCCAATAGTCACAGGATTACACTCACTACCAGCATGCGAGGCTTCAGAGAGACATCTCCCAGAACATTGAAGCAAGGGCCTGGAACCTAATGAAATTGCCTTTCCTCTACTGAGTTCCCTACAGCAGCTGCAATTTGGGTCCCCAGTTTGAGCACTTATTCAACTGTGACCTCCACAGCCCTGGCAGGATGAGTGGGACGTCATGACCCAGAGTGAGGTGTGTTTCTCCCTTTATGTGAAGCTCCTTTTTGAAGGGCTGTGGACAAACCACACGGTTGAAGGTGAGGTTCAGGTTGGGTGGCCTCCTGGACAAGAAAATAAAGCAGGACATGAGAGAGATGCAGTGTGTGGAATATTCTTTGCTACGGGCTCTGTGGGGTGAAACCACAATAAGCTGGCTGAGAAAACCAGATTGATATTTGCCTATGCCAGACCTGGGTTTTAACTGAGCTGTTTGCTCCTTGAGGGCAGAGGCCTTCAGGATTCATCTTGGCAGCTCCTGCATGTGGCCAGGGCGTTTGGTTGCAGTAGGTGCTCAATAAATCTGTGCTAAGTAAATAAAAGCCACCCAACCGGTTTCATTCATCTTATTCTTAGTACACCCCCATCTTTTTCCAGAAATAATTCAAGGCAACTTACAGGCTGCATGATTTAGAAATCACTAACATTTGTTGAATTCTCACAATGTGCCACGTTCTGCCCTGAGCACTTTACATGATTTCTCCTGTGTCTTCACAATTATTATTCATAATTGGTATTATTACTATCCCCATTTTACAGATGAGGAAAATAGTAATGAAGTAAATGGAAGGCATGAGGATGAGCATAAACTGGAGGCAAGGGTGACAACAATGCCCATACTTGAGTAGGAGGGCAATAAGTTGCCTCAAAGTTTTCTAGATGCCTGAACAAAGATAGGAACTGGATCAGTAATAACATTCACAGAGTCCAGAAGATAAAAGCAAACTGATTGCTGGGAAGATGCACTAATGGCTCCCACCTAACTAGTGTGGGCTTGAGCAAATCACTTCTCGCTAACCCTCTGTTTTGTCCTCTGTGCAAAGGGACTGATGACAATAATGTCCCCATCACAGGGCAGTCATGAAGGTCAAAGAGATGACAAATGCCCCAGGGAGAGTGCCTGGAACCCAGAAGATACCCCATCAATACTCACTCTCCCATCTCATCTCTGGCCTTTTTTCTGCCCTCCACTTATTAAAGGAGGCATCTTGGAGTGTGGGTTTTTAACTGTAAAATCATTTGCAAGGCTGCCCAACCAGCTCATTATTACCTAAAAAAAAAAAAAAAAAAAGAAAAGAAAGAAAGGAGCTGTGCAAGGAAGTTCAGAGCTTTTCAAGCGTGCCTGCTCTTGAATTTCATGAGCAGTGGTTGGCTAAATGGCTTGGTCAGTTCCAGCCTGGGCCCTGCTTGAAATACACGTTAAAATGAAAGGGGCCTCCAGCTCCCCATTACAGTGCCATGCCCTGGGGTGCTCAGGAAAGTCATGCTTTTCCATCATCTCTGGCAGCTGAGAAATGTGATTGATTTTCCTGGCCTCGTTTTCGTGTTTTAAAGAACAATTTCTCCAGGGCTCCTCAGAGAACTGAAATGGAGAAAATCTCATTCATATTTTACCATAGAACTCAAAACCTGACATCCATCAGACAACAGATACAGGCTGAGCCTACTACACAGCAGGCCCAGGGCCAGGCATATGGGATGCAGGGATGACAAACATATACTTGGTCTCTGCTCTCAGGAGAGACCTTTAGAAGGCAAGTAAGAAATATTATAATGAAGGTGGCACTGGAGTAGGGGGCTCCTGAGCTGGCCTGGAAGGAGAGGGTGAAAGGGTGATCCAGGCAGAGGGAACAGCCTGCTGAAAGATATGGAGGTGGGAGTGCTACATATTGGTGCAAAAGAAGGCTTGAATGGTAAACCGAGGTATCCTGAAGAAGGAGCATAATTGTCAGACTAAAGAGTTTATTGGGAGCACTAGAGATATAGCATACCTTTAACATCCAGTGTTTTAAAATTTTCTTTGGCAGTTTGGATGAAAATTGAATTGGAGGGAATAAATTTAGGAGGTAGGAAGATCAATTAAGAGCTCTAAAAGTAATACAGACCTGAACAAGTAACCCATATCCCATAGTACTTTATAGCCCAGTGCTGAGCTAGGTCTTTCAAGAAACAACAAAACAAAGAGGTAAACTTGCATTTCCTGGGTACTAACTGTGTTTTGATGCTATACATGTGTTATCTAAGTACAACAGAATAAGATTAGTTTCTCTATCTTACAGATAAAAGACACAAAGCTCAGGGAGATAAAGAGATGTGAGTCACCCAGGGAGCCAGTGGTAGAACCAGTGAATACGGCAGGGCTGATGGATTCCACACCCCCAGACCAGTGTGGCTCTACTCTGCAAACCTGCAACAGAAACGGGAGCCTGACTTGAACATAAGAAGGTGAGACAATTTGTTGCAACAGTGTGTACAGCCTGGAGTGAGATAATTGCACTCTACATCCAAGGCTGACTAATGTATGCCTAAAGGATAATCTGTAAACCCAGAGTCCAGAATTCTATTAATAATCAAACATAAAAGATATTGCTTTAGAATCAAATCCACATAAATGGAAGTTTCAGCTGTATGTCAGCATCCCAGCAACATTAGAGGGCAGGCCATATCTTGTGCTTCCATGAATCACCCATACCACCTACCCCAAGGCTTGAGACGTGGCAGCTACCATGAAAATACTTATTGACTGAATGGGGCCACTCAGAAAAATTGCTGAAGGGAGTTACAATTAAAAGAATGACAATGGGTCCATTTCAAAATGTAATCTTTCAAAGCTTTAGAGAGGTAGCTGGGTAGAAACGGAATCTGTTTATTAATTCTTCACATATTTACTGGAAACTACCCACACCCTCCCAATAATACTAAACCAGATGATTTTATGGGTTAATTCTGTTTTGTTTTTTTGTTTTTTTAAAAAAAAACTTACAGAAAAGATTATTCCTCTATTGTTTTGAATTGTATAGAGCATGGAGAAAGAAAAAGGTCAAGTACATATGTAATTTTTAAATTTTATTTTATTTTATTTTTTTATAGAAGCAGCATTATACTAATACCGGACCTGACAAAAATAGCACAAAAAAAGAAAACTTAACCTCACAATATGATTAAAGCAAATATTTTAAATGATACATAAGCAAACAGAACTCAATGGTACACCATGACCAAATCGGGACATATAAAAATGGCTTAATATTTGAAAACCTATTAGTATAATTTACCATAATACTGTATCAAAGAGGACAAACCATATGATCATCTTCCTAAATGCAGAAAGGGCATTTTGGGGGAAAAAGTCCATCAAAATTTAAATGGTGAAACATTAGAAACAACAGATCTGAAGTTATTGATCAATGTAATTAGACAAGAAAATGACATTGGGAGTCTAAAAATTGAAAAGAGAAAATAACAAAAGAAAATTAAATATAGCATTATGGGCAGATGAAACAATTTTTTATCTAAAAAATCCAAAAAATCAAATTTTTAAACAAATTATTACAAACTATAAGAGAAGTAGGTAACTGCCTGGTGGCAAATAAACATACGAAACTGAAAAGCAGTTTTATTAAGTACAAATAACAGACAGTTACAAAACATAAAAAGAAAATGTACCTTTTACAGTATCAACAAAAAATAGGTAAAATACTTTTGAATAAATTTAACAAGAACTGTAGAGATGATTTCAAAGCTGAACTGAGAGCCATGGCAAACTTCAACAGAAATCTTTCTAGACTTGTTTCTAGATAGAAAATCTCAATATTTTAAAGATGTGGCTTCTCCTCCAATTAGTCTGTAAATTCATGTAATCCAAAATAAAAAGTAATGATAGTCTTTTAGAATCTAAAAAATATATTAATATTTATCAGGAAAATCAAACATGCAAGAATGAACAAAAAGTTGCTGAAAAGTAAAAGAAAAGAGGGAAGTACAGTTTACACAGATATTATCATGTATAATGACACTATGTAATTGAAACAATTTGGTACACAATACCAAATAATTGTCAGATTGATGGAAGAAAAGAGAGGACAGAAGTAGCCTCAAAAACATGAAAATGCAGTATCTAGAAAAGGTTGCACATCAAATCAGAGAGGGGAAGGACTAACTAATGATCTTAGAACAACGGGCAAACTGCCATTCAAAAAATAAAGATAGATTTCCACCTCACTCATTACACAAAGACAAATTCCACATAGATCAGAATTTTAACAACAACGTCTGTGTGTGTGTGTGTGTGTGTGTGTGTGTGTGTGTGTGTGTGTGTGTGTGTGTGTGTGTGTGTGTGTGTGTAAATTATAAAAGCATCAGGGAGGAAGAAGGCCTTAATTTTTATAGAGTCAAATGTATCAATATTTTTCTTTATTCATTCTAGAATGAAAGTAAGAAATTTGCATAGGATGAAAAAGAAGTTACACCATAAACAAAACCAAAAGGCCAAGGACAACTGAGAAAATGCAAACTAATGAGAAAGAATAAGTTTGGGAAGCAGTGGTCCAACCAAAAAGGAATTTTTCCAGAAAGGTACCAAAGATCAAATAGGCGATAAGAACATGAAATGAGGCTTAATTTCACCAATAATGAAAAGATGTACAAACTACAAACTTAAAATGAGGTGCCATTTTCTGCCTATCAGATTGGCAAAGCTTCTGGGGGTGGTGTGTGGGGAGGAACACACTCATAGACACTATGGAAGAAACAGAGATTGGTGGGAAATTTGGGGAAGATAATTTGGCAAAATCTATTAAAATTGAGGATTTACATACAGTCTGGCAAAATTTTTAAGACTGAAGATTCTCATACTTTACAAACATATTTGCAAAATATATGAAAGGTGTAGGTGTGTGGTTGTGTGTGGGTGTGTGTGTGTGCGTCTTAGTTGGTTTGGGGTGCCATAACAAAATACTGTATACTGGGTAGCTTATAAACAACAGAAATTTTTTTCTCACAGTTCTGGAAGCTAGGAAGTCCAAGATCAAGGTGTTGGCAGATTTGGCATCTTGTAAAGGCCACTTTCTGGTTCAGATGGGCTTCTCTCTGTGTCCTCATATAATGGAAAGGGCAAACAAGCTCCCTTAGGCCTATTTAATAAGGGCCCTAATCCGGTTCCTGAGAGCTCTGTCCTCAAGACCTAATCACCTCCCCAAAATACCATGACCTTAGGGATTAACATTTCAACATATGAATATTTGGGGGACACACACATTCATCCCATAGTTGTGTGTGTGTGTGTGTGTGTGTGTGTGTGTGTGAGAGTGTGTGTGTGTGAGTGAGAAGACACACACACAAGGAAGTTCATTGCAGCATGGTTTTAGCAGCAGAAGACTGAAAGGTAGAACGACAGTGAACTAATCGAGAAAGATTATAAAACATCACCTGTCTACAGCCATTAACAAGAGTGAAAAGGATCTCAATGTGCTCACACGGAAAGATCTCAGATCTGTTATTAAAAGAATCAAGGTACAAAAGAATGTGTATAAAATGGTGCCATTTAAGAAAATTTAAAAGCATATCAAATGTATATATGCACATATAAATATAAATACATATGAGGGTACATCAAAAAGTTCACGGAGTCATTTAATCTTTCAATTCTATTTTTCCACAAACTTTTTGAAGTACCCTCATATACTGACAAGTAGAAAATGTCTCTGGATGGAAACATAAGCCTATATAGCGTATATTCCTGGGCTGTCCAGTAGAACTTTCCGCAATAACGAAAATGTTCTACAAATCTGAGCTGTCCAATATGGTAGCAACTATGCTCATGCAGCTACTAAGCACTTGAAATGTGGCTAATATGACTGAAGAATCCAATTTTGAATTTTATATTATTGTGAATAATTTAAATGTACATAGCTACATATGGCTAGGAGCTTCTGGTTTGGATAGCAGAGACATAGATGATAGATATTTTGGATGGGAAGGTCTATGAAGGAAGAGAAAAGGAGACTTTTATTTTTCAGCTTATGTCTTTCTGTACTGTTGGAATTTTGTATATGTGTATGTGTTACTCTTATTTAGAAAAAAAAGTTATTGACCACCTATTATATTCAGGGCTCCAGAGTACATAGTCATAGGGGTTATAGAACTGAATCAGGGGCGTTTCTGTCCTCGAGAGCCCAAGCTTTTGTATGACCAGGGAAAAAACCTCATATAATCTGCACAAAGGAGATAAAGGTGATAAGCTCTGCCCAGTGAGTAAGGTCTCAGAGGAGGGAAAGGTCAGTCCTAATCTAACAATGGGGAAGGGAGGAGGGACTAACAGGAAAGGCTTTATCTAGGAGGTAATGTTTGAGCCAATCACAAATGAGTTTTAGAAGAAAAACACTCTGGCTGTGATTTGGAATGTCAACACCAAAGACAGGACCGGAAATGAAGACGGTAGTTGAAATATATGCAAGGCTTACCCCTACTGTCCTCTATAGAAAAAATAATAAAGCTGCTTACAGACCTAAAATTGTGTTCTGTACATTTTGCTTTATGAATGAAATAATCATATTTGGTCTGTTTAGAGTTAGGTAGTACCAAGCAAAAAGAACATTGAGAGGAATATGCTTTCCCCATTTCCCACTGCCGTCTCATTTTCATTAAGCTCCCTACAATGTACAGACAACTTTTTGTCTTTACCTTTCCTAGTTTTTCTAAGGCTTCCAATTGCTAGGAGACTACAAGGACAAGAAACTAAAATACCACACAAATCTGACTTATCTTGGTTGCGTGACTGTGATGTGATTCCTATCTTTAGACCCAATAAACATAATTGTGAATCCCAGACCAAGGTTTCCCAGCTTTAGCACTATTGACATTTTGGGTAGAATAATTCTTTGTTACAGAGGACGATCCTACACATCACAAAATGTTCAACAGCATCCCTGGCCTCTACCCACTAGATGCCAGTAAAACACACGCACATGCACGCACACACAGACACACAGTTGTGACAACCAAAAAATGTCTCCAAGTGTTTCCAAATGTCCCCTAGGGAGCAAGATCATCTCTGATTGAGAACCACTGTCCTCACAGCCAAAGGACCCTTGGAGATCATCTCACCCAGCTACTCATTTTACAGACTCAGTTTGAAGATTTTTTAGAACTTAGAGGCTTTTTCTTAGTCTCAGGGAAATGCAATGATAAAACAGAGGAATTTTAATTTAAGTCAATTTCATCTGGCTGAATATTCATTTATATTTTCTGTTTCTTTTTCTCTCTCTCTGTCTCTGTCTCTTATACATGTTCCAGCCTAGAATTTCTGTGTAAAAACCTGGTTTTCTAGCCATAAATGCTACGAAAGTTAATAATAATTAATATACATATTGTGAAAATATCCACCCTCTCTGCTTTCAACATTTTCATTTTTCATTTGTTCAGTGTGAGAGGTTGGAAGATGTCTAATACATAATAGCAGGGGCTACTGTGTGCTAGGCATTATGCTAGGTACATCACACACATAATCATTATAACAATCCTCTATAGAAAGTGGGCATTAGTATCCCCACTTGGCAAAAAAGGAAACTGAAGCTACTGTAGGTAAAGTGACTTGCCCCAGGTCACACAGCCAGTGAGTTATAGAGCCAACATTCGAACCCAGGTCTGTCAGATTGCAAAGTACCACTCAGTTCAGGTGGTGAAGAACTAAGAATGAGTTAATGATGATCACCTAAGTGAGAGCTGAATCCCCTTAGAGAATGAAATCCCCTCCCAATTGCTCAGATCACAGAACTTTTCAGCATCTCCAGGAGAAAGCTAGGCAGTTGCTATGACAACTAGTTTTCTTATAATTATAGTACATAGCAGTGACATGACAAGCTGCACATACAGTCACTTTGTTAGGGCCTGTCTTCCTCTGACAGTCCCAGGAGCTTAAATATCATAATTTTTTTTTTAAAAAATCACATTTAGTATAATCATGCATTGTAGCAGCAGGGGCCCCTAGAGTCAAAAAGTCAGGAGATGAACCCTCCCACCTTGTGACTGGGATCATGAAGCAGGCTGCATGACAAGCCTTGAAGAAAATGGCATTTCTCCCTTGAGAAATTTTTGCTTCTCTTTTTTCTTTTTGGATGAGTGCCTTCCAAGACTCAGCCAAACAGTGTATTCAAAGAGAAGAAAGGAGAGCCAAAGCAAAATTAACCGAATACTTGGCAATTAACAGGAATATGCAGCAAAATTTTAGTATTCTAGCAACCACTTTTCAGTTTAGTTTGATGTGGGCAATTCCCCAAATGTGCAGGGTTTACCAGTTTGGAAGATGGCATAGACAAAAAAGTGCATGTGCACACACATGCATACATAACACACAGACACACACACCTCTTTGGTCAGAAAAAGACTGACTCTGCCCCTTATTGGCTATGTGATCCTGAATACCTTAATTAACCATTCTGATTCTCAAGTTTTCTCATCTTTACATCAAAAATAATGCCTACTTCATTGTTATAGTAAAGGTAAAGTAGAAAATGACTTGCAAACTATTTAGCACATAGTAGGAATTCAATAACATGGAATTTGTTATTAATTAATTACATATACAGGTTGAGCATCTCTAATCTCAAAATCTGAAATCTGAAATGTTCCAAAATTTGAGACTTTTTGAGCACTGACATGAGGCTCAAATGAAATGCTCATTGGAGCATTTCAGATTTCAAATTTTCAGAATAGGGATGTTCCACAGGTATGTATTCTGCAAATATTCCAAAATCAAAAAAAAAAAAAAAATCTGAAACACTTCTAATCTCAAGTATTTTGAATAAGGGATATTCATTCTGTACTATCTCACTTTGCCCTCACATCAGGCCTATGATGCAACATCATTATCCCATTTTACAGATTAGGCAACAGGTTCAAAGAGGTGAAACGACTTGTTTTAGTTAAAAAAAAACACGCAGTGTCAAACCCTCAACCCATGTATTTTCCCCTCTTCTGTATTGCCTTTCAGACAATGGTGTGGGTGTAAACCACCTCGGAGGAGGGGGGGGATTTGAAGTGTGTGCTGATTTTTATGATGTAAATACTAACACCACGGTTGATTTCAAGCTTCCAACAGTTTAGCAACTGGCTTGCAAACCTTGAACAATCAGCTCTCAGGAGTGGGTGTGAACTAGCTCCAGCCCACCCCTGCAGAAGTCCCATATAAAACAAGAATGTTCACTAGATTTTAGAAGTCTTTTTCTGTACTAAATTTATTAGCCAGTGACTTCCTTTATTGCAGCATTTATTTACCAATGTTTGTTCGAATCTATGAGAATGAAAACCAGCAATAAAAGCAGCCCAGTCATTTGGCTGTAGGTGTTCATTGAATCTCCTAGCTCTTCATCCAAACCCTGAGCACATTTCTCCTAAAGCAGCACAGTGCATGTTTTCTCTACCAAGGGAATGTTTTGTTGAAAAAAATTAAGCTACATTTGCTTTTCAACTAATGATTAATAACAGTATATATTTGAAGTTCACTCTAACAGTTCACACATTGGGCCAAGAGAAAGCACTCAGCCAAAAACATAGGCCAGCATCTTTACTCTAATTTTCAATAAAATTCTAGCCAGAAGTGAAGTAATAAACATTAAATACTGTCACAGCCTTTCTCCAAGCACTCATGTGCAAATTCTTTCTGTGCCAGATAATGACTCTGTTTCCAACCCAACAGGCAGTGTTTTTAATAACTTGTCTAAAAATGTTCCTGAGAATTTAAAAAAAAAAAAAAAAGAAGATCAATAAAAACCAAGACAACACGTAATAAAGTAATAAAGTAAAACATCTTATCTCCATTTGCTGCCCTCAGCAAATGTTAGCATCCCACCATTGGAAGGCAGTCCCTGGAATTTTGATGAAAAATTGCTAGAAGCAAATGGCAAAGCCATAAATGAGGTCTCACCTCCCTAGGAATGTGGCGGCAGGAGAAGACATTTATGAGAATATGTCATCAGCAAGAAGCTCAGAAGGAAAGACAGGGCTCTGATTTTAAATAAAGATATTGAAAATGAGGCAGCCAAAGATGTTGGTGTTACCAATGTGGAGTTTCTCTGCCAGCCATGGGGATTTTTTTGTTAGCTCATTCACTCTCATTTATTAAAGACATCTTTTGGTGCCTAAACTGAAGAGGTGCTGACTAGGCTCTTGGGCTGCAAAGATGAAGAAGACACCATTCCTGCCACAAGGAGCTCACAGTCCAGTCAGTGGAAGATACAGTAGGTAATTCAGTGATGCCAGCACTGTGAAATTGGTGCTAGAGGTACAGGAGCCCAAAGGAGGAAGGACAGTCTTCCCACTGGAGTGCAGGCAAGACCTCGCAGGCCAGCAGTCATTTCAGTTGGGTGTTAAGGTATGACTAGGGTGATGGCCCTGTGGCAAAGACAGGAAAGGCATTCCAGCTGGAAGAGACAGCACAGACAATGGCAGGGAGGTATAAAATGTCCAGAATCATGAGGAAAATGCTTTAGGGAGGTCAAGACAGATGAGCAGTGGAAGGCATGGGAGGACTTTAAGCCTAGGGATGCCATGGTGGGATGCGTGCTATAGAAAGAGTCCTTTCTGGGGCAGTGAGAAGAAAGGACTGGAGGGAGCTGAGAAAGGAGGCAGAAGGACCAGGGAAGAGGCTGGGACAGGAGGTGAACTAGAGTGGTGGAGAGAAGAAAGGAGTCACCAGACACTTTCAAGAGGGAGAGGGGCCTGGACTCTATGGCTGTTAGACACAGCAGCTGGCACTGGGAGGTTGGTTCTGTTATCTCCATGTCTCTTCCCCTGTTGGTCATGAAATGAATGTGAGCAAGGTTGAGGCCTGAGAAAGGGTGCCAAGGCCCCCATCTTTTGGCCTTATATTATAGAAGAAAAAGAGAAGATACAACTGGCAGGTAAGTTAGCCCAGCAGCATCTCCTACTATTCAGTTCTAACTGGGGATCCCCTTCCACTCAGTTGCAACTTCCTGTGAGAGACCTTTCCTAACCCTTTACACTCATGGCAGGTGGCCCATGCTTAGAGCCTGGGAGCACATGCCAGCTCCTTGGCCTCCTGGGTGTGAACCTCAGGTAAATCACCCAGCTTCTCAGAGCCTGTTTTCCTCATCTATGAGTTTGGTAAAATCTTGCCATCCCAGTATGCTGGGATCATTCAGTGGCTTAGCATGCACAGAGTGCCAATCACAGGCCAGGAGAAGGGTAGGAGATGAAAGAGTTGAATGCATAAGTGAATGGATGAAACAGTAAAAAAATCAACACCCTATAATGTTAAGTCTGAAATTTCACCTGGGCTTTTTGTGTGTGTGTGTGTCATTGTTTGTTTTTAATAATAGCCCACTGATACCAGTTATTTAAAAAGGACTAGCCCTCTCACATTCAGTTCCCACATCACCTTGCTTTTCTTTAATGTGTCCATTTGCCTGAGAGAATGGTGAGGTATGGTCCCTTTGGATTCATGCACCCTCTCATTCTGGTTTCTTCCACTGGATTGTGCTCTGGGTCTAGTCTGCACGCATCCTTGGTATCTTACACCAAGTGCCTGAACCCCTTCCAAACTGGGCTTGCCCAAGCCATAGTCAAAGGAGCCAGATTTTGAATCATGAATCAGAACATGTGGTCAGGGAAGAATACCAAAATGTTGCAACACACCTAATACTCACCCCATTCCTGTGCTGGGGCCCTGTGCCGGGAGCTGGGAACACAGAGAACACAGAAGTGGACCAGACATTCCCTGCCCTTCAAGGATTAGAGGTTAACGAGGGCTTCAGGTGTGGGAAGATGACCAGAATGCTTCTCATCTTCACACATTTGTGAGCTCTTTGAGAGCAGGGATTTTGTCTTATTCGTCTTTGTGTCACCCAGCAACAGGCACTGAGCCCAGCCAGAGAAAATATTCATAAAGATAAAGAAGAAAAGTGAGGGAGAAAAAGAAGGAAGGAAAGAAGACACAAAGGCTACAGCCTGGCAAAGTTAACAGCAGGGTAACATCAAAGTGTGGCAGAGAGAGTGGGATATGGAGCCACAGAGCTGCATTCTTATTCTGTTCTGACACTTCCTGGCTGTGTGACCTTAATAACTCACTTCACTTCCCTAAGCATCAGTTTCTTCATCTTTAAAATGGGGATAATAAGAGTATCTGGTTCATAAGGGTGTTGTTAGGCTGAAAAGTGAATGTAACAGTGTTTTTAACACATTTTGATTATTTGTATTATAACTGATATGTGAACAAATGCCAGGAGGCAAAGACATGGTTCCAGGAGTCAGTTCTAACAGCAGAGGCTGCCCATGAATCCTGACCCTGAACCGGCTACCCCTTGAACAGTTTCTCCAGGTTGTGCCAGGCACATTCCCATCACAAAAAGCCAGGAAAGGGAAGCCTAGAGCCCAACTAACAGACAAAATCCAGCTAACTAGTCAGGAGGCTAAGACCCAAGAGGATGACAAGGGATGTAAATAGGAAGGAAATGAAATGAGTATTTATTAAACGTCTGGAGTGTACCAAAGACTTACACTATTTGTTATCTCAAGATTGTGTCCTGGTTTTATTGATGAGGAACCAGGAGCATAGAGAGGTGAAGGGACTTGCTCAAGGTCATGAAGCTAAGAGATGACAAAACCAAAATGTGAGATACCCATGTGCAGCCAGCCTCAAAGGCCAGGCTCAAAGGCCATTTGTCCCCCAGAATGCCTTTCATCAGCTTAGCAAAATAGCCTCCAAATGCAACAGACCAGCCTGGGAACAAATAGGCCTGACACCAGGGCCAAATGCAGCAGGACCCTCCATAGCACCAGCACCCTTCATGGCACCAGTACCCTCCATGGAAACAGCACCCCCCCATGGCACCAGCACCTTCTATAGCAAAGTTAGCTTTAGGAGCACTTCAGCTCCCAGGATTAAGAAAGAAGTAGATGTTTTTTCTTAGCATGCTCCCAACTTTTCAGATAAGCCTAATGAAAATCTTTCAAGTCGATGGCCCTTTACAATGACTTCCAGAGACTCCTTGGTTTTAGAAACAACAAAAATTCCAGGAAATCTTCCTCAATTCATCTCTCCCTGCCCTACTCTCTTTTCCCTCTCTCTCCCACAGTATAACTGCTACAAACTGCTTGTTCTCTCCAGGTCAGTTTTGAAATTCGAAGTCACAAGCTGTCCCACCTCCATGAAGGGATTGGAATGATAGGGGGGGATGTATCTTTGCAGTTCCTGAGATTACCTCAGCCCTGGGCAATATATCTAAAGGGGCAGCCCAGCAACTGTTTACTAACACTATGCTCCTTAAGGCTAAATATAAATTCCCTGGCTTCCAACTCTAGTTCTCCAGTGGAAATTTCCATCCTGAGCTCCAGACCTGTTAGTTAAATATGCAAAGGTGGGGCCAGCCCCGTGGCTCACTCGGGAGAGTGCGGCGCTGGGAGCGCCGAGGCCACGGGATCAGATCCTATATATGGATGGCCAGTGCGCTCACTGGCTGAGCGTGGTGTGGACAACACCATGCTGAGGGTTGTGATCCCCTTACCGGTAAAAAAAAATATGCAAAGGAGGCCAGGCATCTCTCACTCAGTGCATCTCCTCTAGCCTCCTACCTCAGTGGAAGATACCAGTCAGACAAGCCAAACACCAAGAAGTCCCCAATTCCTCCTTTCTCCAACCAGAAACAAGTCCTGTCCATTTAGCCCCACAGGCATCCCTGAGCCCCAGTGAGCTGACTCAGCTCAGACCCCCAGACTTTCCTTAATTACTAGCACAGCCTCCTCCTAGGTCTCTCTGCATCAACCCTCACCCCACCAGATCATCCTCTACAGGGCCCAGGGGGAGAGCTCTTTAAGAAAGCAGAAAAACCAGGCTAATTAAGCTTGCAACTTTACATAAGCAAAGGCGAGAGTTTGCCTCATTCATCCCATTTTGTTCCAAGTGGCAGGGCCCCCCTCCACCCACACCTGACAGTCAGTGCTGACAAAGGGCTGCTCCTGAGCCACACAGCCCTTTCTTCCTGACCTCCAGGACTAATTGAGTCAAACTGCATGGGGGGCTTCTGCAGGCCCTGGACCCTGACAGAGCTGTTCCTTTTCTCTTAGCTGACTCATTTCTGTTCTAACCAGTACTTAGCTACTGCAGGCAGCATGCTGAATTGAAAGACTGCCAGGCTCCAGCTCTGCCACTGGGTAGCTGGGTGAGCAGGTTATATCACCTCTCTGAGCCACAGTTACCATTTGAGAAATAGGGAATTACCTCTGTTTCTTATATTTAAATATGACAAAATAGCTGCATCACCAAAAGTTGTCAAAGAAGAGAGAAAATAAACATGATCCAGCACTACCACTGAGAACATACCCATATATAGCATTTTAATACATTTGTTTCCACGTCATTTTTCCTCTGTATAAGAGTTTTTCATAGTTCCTATACTAGAAAGCATACAATTTTAATCTTTGCTTTTTTCAATCAACATTTCCAAACACTTGCCCAAATTATTGGATGTCTTCATAGCCATAATTTTAAGTGATTGCTGGATAACAAATTATTCCATTTGGTAAAAAGAGCAAATTTTTAAAATAATTCCCATGTTTTTGTCTGATTATTGAAGCAATACATGCTCATTGTATAAAATTTGGAAAACAAAGAAAAATAAAATTCAGACTAAACTACTCTCTGACAACAAAGTGACTCTTAAGAAACTGTCAAACAAGCTCATCGTATGGATGTGATCTTATTTGTGGAATCATGAGAATATTGTTGAAAGTCTGGCATTGTTTTCAATACTTCAATTTTATAACTAACCTCACAATAAACATTCTCATATGTGAATCTTGGCATATTTCTCGTGATCTCTTTTTCCAGGAGAATAGTCAACTTTGCCCCCAGCCTGGTGCACATACATGTATTATTTATCAAGATACCTAGCCCTCCCCTCAAAGCTATGTGTTCATTCCTGCAGGTATGTGCCTGTTCTTACAGGTACTTGCATATAGTTGGGGCCAGGTTCACACACTGCATGGCAGACACTGAAGGTACAGTAAAAAACAAGAGCAGTCCCTGCCCTCGAAAAGGGGGTTAGCATACAGGGAAGTCCCACATTCCTGGGGAGACACACAGAGGTGCTACATTCCGTCTCAGGCTCTCACAAACACACTGATGTTCTAACATAGATTTAACAGGGGCAAAGACAGGGACAGAAACAGACCAATATGCTTATCCGCACACACACTCAAATTTCCAGATAACCAACCATGGGCTATTTTCACTTTCAAAGCCCTCCAGTCACAGTTGACACAAAATAGCTACTATTCATTATGCACTTATCCTGTACAGATCCAAGTGCTTTGCATGTATTCTGCACTTTATCTTCACAGCAACCCTACTATTATCTCCATTTGATAAATGAGATTTAGTGACTTGCTTGTGGCCACAAGGCTAGTAAAAAGTGGAAACAAGGCTCAAATTCAACCAGTCTGCTCAAAACTCCATCCATAAAACCACTTGTTCTACTGCCTCCATGGCTGATTTTGCCTCCTAAATATGTTTTAGGTCTTCCTTCATCTTTTATAACTGCTCACCATCCTTGTCTGAGCCACTATCTTTTTATTTATTTATTTTTTTACTTGGATCATTGCAGTAACCTAATAGCCTCACCATGCTTGCTCGCTCTTGCCCACTACACTCATTAGCCACATGAAAGCTAGCATTCTTTTTCCAAAATCCAATTTCAATCATGTCTCTCCTCTTCTTCGAGTCCTTCAGAGGCTTCTTGTTGCTTTTAGCATATAACTTAAATTCTTCCATACAGTCTAGAGGGCCTACAATTGCCTGCCCTCTCCCTACTTCTCTGTCTGCTCCCCACCCCCTCCTAGAGCCCAATTCTTATTCAGTGTTGGGGCTAGCCTCTCTCCAGCCACAGGGACTTTGCACAAGCTGTGCTCTCCTCAGCCACTCTCCACTCCTAGATCAGCTCCCAGGTGGCTTCTCCCAGAGCACTTCCCTAGGCTCCTCGTTCCATCATCATAGAAGGGCTTCATGGATCTTCCCACAACTCATCACAGCTAATGACATGTGTAAGTACTCCCAGCAACACCTCCACCAAGAAACAGAAAGTCAACCATTTGGTTTTTATGGCCCAAAAGTCAGTTTTTCTTTCCTTTTGTCTTTTTCATATTTGTTGCCACCATATTCACTGACTAAAATCTGAGTTTCTTCATACATTTCCAGCACACTTCCTAGAGATTGTAATGGAAAAGCAGGAAGAAGGGGACAGGAGAAAAGAGGCATTCATCAATCATCATATGTATCAGAACTTTCCAGAGTACAAGAGAGCACGAGTAGACGTCAGAGGCAGGGCTCCCGTTACTTGATTAAACTCAGTAACTCAGACTTTGTGGCTTCAAGAAATCCTCCAAAGATAGCCTGTGTCATTTCCCACTCTCCAGCAGTACCTGCTGCACTAGCAAGAGGTGCACTAAGCTGGCTGAAGCCAGCCTTACCTTTACTCTTTCCGTTACACCATCAAGAAACTGACCGTAAATTCAGCGATTTTCGGCACCCGGAACTTCCCTTTGCTCTTCTGTTCTGGCTGATACTCCGTTCTTGTCTTCACAATCACCTGAAATGTTCCATCAGCGTTAGCACATATGGAAATAGGGAACATTTTTCTTTCCTTTTTCTTTTTTTTAATAGCTAGAATTTATTATACGTTACATAATAATCACAAAATAAAGAATTCCCCCTCCCAAACTCACACAACAAAAGAGAAAATTCAAATTACCTGTAATACTTTCCCATTCTAACAGAGACAACCACAAGTGACAATTTTGGTTACACCTTTCCAGACATTTTTATATGCATATATAAATGTATATTATATATATATATTCACTATTTATGAAATCATAAATTTTCTTTTTGTGAAATGGATTCATACTTCATGAACTAGTTTATAACCTGATTTTATGACACAACACTAGATTTTTTCCAATTTTCCAGTGTAGACAATTATACGATTTCATTTTGCCTTTTGATGTAGTATAACATTTCACTGTATGTATGTACTACAATTGATCTAATCAATCAATATTGAACATTTAGTTTGCTTTCACAGTTTTGGTTATATAAACAAGTTATGATGAACATCCTGTAGCTAAACCCTTGTGCATATACTTAATTCCAATTTGATTTGGGAACTTGAGCAAAGAAAAATATAAAGGTCTGTTCAATCTATTGCATCATCTTATTTTTCTAAAGTATGAATATATTTGCAGAGGTGGTTAATATCTTACCAAGATGTGCTGTCAACCTGAGAAGACATTTATGGAACTACATCCCACTGTGTATGCAAAGTAGAAGAAAAAGAAACCTGACAGATAATCAATAATTATTGCCAAGAGCTGGAGTACCATGAGGAACACAGAAGTTGTCTGAACCTCAGGGTATCACCTATAAAATATAGCCAGTAGTTATAAACATAATTCCCTACTTAATAAGGTTGCTTGGAGAGTTAAATGAGAGGTTGATGGGTAATATTTTTTGAACCATATATTATGTGCCAGAACTAGGTCAAGCACTTCATATACTTTACACATTCCACTCCTATTTCCATTCTCCTGACCAGGAAACTGAAGCTCAGAGATGCTAACTCACTGTCCAAGGTTACATAGCTAAAAGGGAGCAATCTTCCAACCATTATCACTCTTACTTCTCATTACAGCTTAAATTAACAGAATTTTTACTGAATATCCCCACCGACTTTTCTTGGAGACAACAATCAAGTGTAATGATCAGAGCAAGAACTCTCCTATGAAGAATGTTCTTTAAAGTCTGTGAGGCATGCCATTGACTCAGTGTAGCTCAAAAAGGAAGAGATGTGGAAAGTACTACCATATGTTGATCATCTACCATATAGTACTTAAATATGTTGGCGAAGGAGGCCCTGGGCCCCAGCCCAGCTGCTACACCCCAACATCCCTCTCTCCTTGGCCACTAGAACCCATTTCCAGGTGTAAATTCTGCTGTCATGTTCTACCCTGTTTGCAGTCTTCTCCTCCAAGCAACAAAAGCCCTTTAGTTCTTTAAATGGGGAAGTTATGCAGGCAAACATGGATAAGGGCTTATTTGTATGTGTGTGTGGCAGAGGGGGGGAGGGTGTTCTATTATTTTTATTTTTGTCCTGCCTCTTATGCCAAAAAATAGAAAAACAGAAGCCTCTGTACCACAGAAAAAATAATAATTCTCATACTTTGTGCATTAACTCTTGACATTGAGCATTTGACATGCATTGTCTCACTTATCTCTATGCTATGAGTCAGATACCAATATTGTCAATATAGGAGGTTCGAGGGGTGTAAGAGTGTGGCCTGGGTTCAAATCCTGAATCCACCACTTACTAGCTGGTGACCTTAGGTAAGTCATTTAAGCCTTCTCTGTCTTGGTTTTCTCATCTATAAAATGGGAAAATAACCATAACCAAATTACTGGATTGTTATAAGGCATAAATGAGTTAATGCAGTTAAACGTTCAGACCATTCATTCAATAACAAATGTCTATTTGAACACTGCCTCTGGGTGAGGCCACATTTTCTTCCATAGATGTCTGAGGCAGATGTAGAATTGAGTCTGGCTTGCCCCGTCAGACTGTGGGGTATCCAACCAAGCCCATCGAGAACAACACAGGATTTCTCAAGAAAAGTGCTGTTCAAGCATGCCCCGGACCATGCTGCCTGGAAAAAAAAAGTTTTGAAGGATGAATAGAATTTTTCTGGGTGGACAAGGCAAAGAAAGACATTTTCTGCAAAGTGAACCATATAGCCAAATAAACAAACTCACCCCTGCCCTGCTGTGTGGCAGCCATGAGGTATGGTAGAATTGATCCCTCCCTTAATGACAAGTATGGTCCTTAGTTAGGTTAAACCAATCAGGGAATACTATCCTATTGATCACACAATTTGATTGGCTCACACATGGACATGTCACCCTATCTGACCAATGAAATAGGAGGCAGTGTTGACTAGAGACTTAAGGAAAGAAGCTTCCTTGGTCTTCATGAGTATCCCCAGAGCGTGCTCTTCCTCTGGATGTTGTGGTAAGGACTTGAGTTCTGGAAATGCTGTAGCAATTGTTGCCACTATGAGATGGAGCCTAGAGGGGAACAAAGGCAGCACACAAAGGAGTACAGAGCCAGGAGGAACCCAGGGCAATGGTGATGGGCTCTGCAGACATCGTACTGTCTGAATCACATCTTGCCTAAAGCTACACCCATGCTGAGCTCTGCAGTTGTGTAGGCAAATACATACTCTTGGAACCTTAATCAAATTCAGGTTGAGTTTTCTGTTGCCTAAGACTAAAAACTTTCTATCTGATACAAAGGTGTTTCAAGAAAACCCAAGAAAAAGAGCTGAAAAGCCATTAGAATTTAGAAAGATAGCCAAACACTAAATAAGGATACCAGAATAAATAGATTTCCTAGGTGTCAGCAAAAAGTCAGTTCAAAAATATAATAGCACCACCAGAAGAAATATACAAGAATATTCATATCAGCTTTGTTTATAATAGCTCAAAACTGGAAATGACTCAAATGTCCATTAACAGGAGAATGGGTAAATTGTGGTTCATTCATAGAATGGAATGCTACACAGCAACTACGTGTTATAGATGAATCTCACAGACATTACACAAAAGACATCAAACACAAAAAGAGTTTTTTATATGTTGTGTGATTTTATTTACATCAGCTTCAAATATATATATATATATATATATATATATATATAATTTATATATATAACAAATTTACTTTAGAAATATACCATTTACCATTTGCAGTACTAAGGTTAGGGGGTGCTGAGTTTAGGCAGAGTTTAGCCCGTAACCCCCTCTTCTATGTCCTGCTTTGCTCTGAACCCCTATGAAATGCTACTTATGCCTTGACTGGCTCTCTAATAAAAACAGTTTTGTTGTCTTCAGCGCCTCACTCCTCAAACCACAGAGCTCAAACACAGGGCCAGGGACAGGTGGGTACCTCACACCATGTGAGTCCTCAGTCTTCTGCTCCTCTGTTTAGCTAAGTCACATTTTCTCCAAAAGCAACTCAGCTGCTGCATAATATTGTATCTTCACCCTGAAGGAAGTGTCAGCTCTTTAGAACCCCATCTCCATGTAAGATGCTCACTCCCCAGGAAAAATGGACAGCATTCTGCCCTCATCTCCTTTGATCTCTCAGTAATTTTTGACAGGCTTTTTCTCTCCATCCTCCCTGAAATGTTCTCCTCTCCTAGGTCCGTGGCAGTCTCTCTTTCAGTTCTCTTTCTACCTGGCTGGCCAGCCCTCTTCAGGCTCTTCTTCAACCTGACCTCTCAGTGTTGAAGAGCCATGGCCACTCTGCTCTCTCTCATTCTACAAGGCCTCTGGGTGTTCTCACTCACTGCCCTCACTTCCAAGTCCATCTTTTATTCTCGTGACTCTCAAATTTGTATCTCCATTTATATCTCACTCAACACTCAGATTACCCTACTGGACACTTGCCCTTGGATATGCTCACCTAAAATTACCATGTTCACAGCATGGACCCTAACCCACTTGTCCTGATCATCTCACCCTCAACATTTCCATGTCATATAATCCCGAGCTCACAAAATAGCAACATTATCCACACAATTGTTAATGTAAAATCAAATATAGGAATTTCCCATGATCCCTCTCCTCCCTTCAGTCCCCAAATCCATTCCACCATTCCATTCATTCCAGCTCCAGCTTCTTCAAAAATTTCTCTCAAATTCATCCATTTGTCCAATTACACTGCCTCCACCCTAGTTAAGGACATTATCATCTCTCTGTGGATTTTTGCTCTAGCCAAGTTCCTTCTATTCTTGCCTCCCCAACCCCAGAGAAAAGATCTTTCTACACTGAGGGAGAAGCACATACCAGCAAACATTCGGAAGATATCTGGGAGGACAACTCCTGGCGCAATTACAAAGAGGTGGTTTTGAGTGAATAGACAGCAAGGTGAGGTGAGGGGGTGACAGAGATGAACTGGAGGAATACACAGAGGCTCTAAATGCCACACTAAGTACCTGGAAGATTAACTCGAGGGCACTAATAACTGAGGAAGGCTTATAAACAAGAGAATGGCTTTCCAGATGTGCATGCATTATAGGCAGAGGAGAAGTCTCTGGCCACAGTGAGGATACCCTAGGGTGCGGAGAGGCAGAGAGCAGAAAAATACAGACCTACCGAGTTACTGGAATCAACCAGCTATTAGGAGTTTCTTGAAGCTTGGTGTTTTGTTCCTACGGAGTGGAGCCAGAAACATTTCCCTTCTATAAAAGATGCAGTAACGGCTATATTTTTGGTGGGGCTTTTTGTGTTTTGTTTTGGTTTTAGTACTATGAAGGGGAAAACCTAAGAAATGCTAGCTAGTCATTATTTATTGTACCTTGGAGGAGTCACCTTGCATAAACAGAGAGAGAGAGAGAAGAGAAAATAAATTTGCAAGGGAAGGCTATACTCTGGACATTCTTTTTTCCACACTTAAAAAAAATGGAGCAAAACAGAGCCCTGAGCATCTTGATGAATAACAGAAATGGGGGGAAAAAAAGTACACAGGAGAGAGGAAAAATTTCTTTCTGCTTTTTTTATTATTAGAAGTGGAGTTTTATAGATATTTGGAAAAATGAAATGCCAGGTTTTCAAATATCATTGTGGATTTAGGCAAAGTAATAAATTTGTTTTCTTTTCATATTTACCCACTGGTCCCCTATTGTCCTGCTGGCTGCTAATATGAGGCACATAATTTAACATAATTGGCACTGTGAAAATGGGATAAATTATTCATCCCAAAAGGACTCCTCGTCTGGTTATAATTCCCCCTTCATTGGCAAGGCCAGATAATACATAGTGATTCAGATGACACAAAGTACAGATCATAAAAATTTAAAATACTACTTCCCAGGATTATCAATAATGAAGAGGTTCCCACATGGAGAGGCCCCAGGATTGGCAGGAACAATAAATAAAAGTGCAGAACTGCTGACAAGGAGCAAGATTGTATTTTTATGAGCTGGACTTACACAGGACAAAAATAGATCTAAACTGTATGCTTCAGCTCATCCCTGCAGCAAAGAGAGAGGGTCAGAGACAGGTCAATGAATGGCTAGCCACTGAGCACCTACTATGTGCCAGACACTATGCTGGTTGCCCTGCTGATGTAGATTCATTGAGTTCTCATAATTTTCCTGACAACATTCTCTCCAATCCTCAATTCTCTTCTTTAAAATCATTATTATTATTTCCATTTTTCAGATGAGGAAATTTAGCTTCAAAGAGTTCAGTCACTTCACTTGCCTATGATCAAATGACTGTAACTGTCTGCTCCAGTATTCAAACTCAACATAATTGTCATCCTTCTTATCTAACATGTTTTTTGTTTTTATTTCTGTTTTTGTTTTAAAGGGGGTGCCTGGCACTGTGCCAAAAGCTTTATATCTTATGTTTCAGCAAATCTTCTCAATCATTTTGTGAGGTAGGGGTGTGATTATCCCCATTTTACAGATGAGGAACTCAAGTCTCAGAGAGCAGAAATGACTTCATAACCTTATGTAGCCACTAGTGGGTAGAGCCAAGAATTGAACTAAGCTCAGACTCAAGTGTACCTAGCATTCAAATTGATCCTGGGAACCTGGGACATAATAGGGACTCAATAAATACTGTTGAATGAATGAGCAAACAGATAAATCCTATATCTAAAGAGAGAAGGTGTAAAGTTGCTCAGATGGGGTCTGAGTCCTCCCTTCTCACCCCACACTTCTTTTTGGGTTTGAGTCTTTCTCCGGACCCTTGAAGCTTGGTATTAGGCCCAGACACAAGATAAAATGTCACTGTTCAAAGGACTTTAGTGGCAGTGTTTTCCAACCCCATCAATTCACAGATGGGGAGATTGGGGTCCAGAAAGAGGAAGTAATTTACTACAGGTCATACAATAAGACTGAGTCAGAGCATGTCTCTAGTATGAACCTGCAAACTCCCAGTCCAGGGCTCTTTTCATGGAACAAAGTTTCATTTCTTTGCTGGGCCTTTGCTTTCTCACAGGCAGAATGAAAGATTTGCCAACATGGCCTCAAATGGACCATCTAGCCCAATAAGTCTATGACTCTTGAATTCTATGGCAATGCACAGTATTGGGCAAGATGAGGTACACCCCATAGGGTCTTCTAGCTTCTTCTGCTCTGAGTAGAGACTAGCTTACTGGGCTGAAATCACTAGAATGGAAGTGCATAGCTCTGCCACCTGGGACCTCCATGGTCCAGAGGGCCAGGCCACCTCGTTGCTCAGCTCTCCCTGCTTCCTGAGGCTAGCCCCTGTGCTCTCCAGGAATGGGGAACCTGATTCTTGGGCTGAATTGATGATGATAATAATGACAACAATAATCATAGCTTTGTATTAAGCATTTACTATGCACTGGGCACTGTGATAAACATTTGACATGAGTATTTCTCACCTCACCCTGACAACAATCCTTAGAAGAAGATAGTATTGTCATAAGGAAACAGAGGATCAGAATGGTTGATAAAATTTCCCAGAGTCACACAGAAAGTAGGTGGTGGAATTAGAATTTGGATTCACACTGTGTTGCTATAATGTCTCCTGGTACATTGCGAGGAATTGGCTCACTCCACCGTGGTCTGTGCATGTGTGAAAGTGAGCAAGCTCCATCAACTCTCTGAGATTGTTTTACTGTCTGTGAGAAGGGAGTGATTTTATTTAAATAGAAAATTCGATACATGCTCATGGTTAAAAAAAAAAAAGGATGAAAATTATAGAATAAAAGTCTTTAAACACACCCAACCCACTCCTATCGCCGCTCCCCAAACATTTAACCGTTTTTTTCTTGTGTGTCCTTCCAAAACTGTTTAAAAAATCATAAGCATAAAACACGCACACATTATGTGTGTTTCTACAAATGGGATCACTCCATACCAGTGTCCTTAAGGTTGTTCTAATTGAACAATGTGTCTATTTCTGTCCACATGGGCACATGCAGATCTGCCTCTTCTCCCAGCACTTGCTTAGCATTCCACATCCATGCACCAGAACTTATTTAACCAGTCCCTTCTCATGGAACAATCCATATTGTTCCCAGTTTTTAAAAATATGTATATAGGCCTTTGCATACTTGAAAAATATATCCATAGGATAACTTCCTACCAGGAGGAAGCACACTAGTCAAATGATACAGACAGTTCAAGATTGTATAAACAATGTCAGAACACCCTCTGAAAAACATTGCATCAGATTACATAACCAACAAGAGTATACTGAGGTCATGTTTGCTCCCCGCCTTATCAACACTAGGCATTATCAAATTTTTCCTTTGCCAAACTGATAGGTAAAAAAATAACATTTTGTTTAAAATGATGTTTTTTAAATTATAGAAAATTTTTAATATGCTTATTGGTCATTTTATATCTATTTGCTGGAACTGCCTAGTCAGAGCCTTTGCTCCAATTTGGGGTGATTTCTAATCAGTCTGCTGAGAGTCTCTAAGTACAAGGGGTTCTGTAAGCCTGGAACCTGCAGAGAAGTGCATTTCTGCTGCTCTCTGGGGAAAGGCTAGTACTTTTCTCATCTCGAGTCTCAGGGAGAAAATAAACCCAGTGGTGAAGCTAAGGAAAAGGCCAAGAAGGCAGGCAGGACTCAGTGACAGGAGCAGTGTCCCCTTCACCCAATAACCTTGCTGGTCTTCACCATGGAGTTTCAGGCCCCACGTCTCCCCACATCCACCCTTGAGACCCCATCGTTCTCAGCATGTTTCACTTTTACAGTCTTGAAGAGACATATTATGGATGTCCAATGAAAGAAAGGAAACTATCAATGAGCTCCCTCAGAGTCCCATGCACTGAGCTAGGCCCAGTAGACAATTTTCACATTTTTCCTTCACAGTAACCCTGTTAGGTAGCTACTATGCTCACCTTAAAGTTGGAAACTACACGAAGCCCAGAGATTCTAAGCAATTTGCCTAAAGCCACATAGTAAGTGAAAAGCTTAGCTGAGCTTTGAACCCAGGCCTCTAGGACTACAAAATTCATGTGGTCTACCATGCAAAAATTGAAGCATTCCACACATCAATAATTGGTGGCTAAATGTCTGTGTTCCTCTCCTCCTACAAGCAGTTGGGCCAACCTCTCCAGGATGCACGAATACTTAATAAACAATAGAAAGGAAAGGAGCATTTTCCCAGAGCCTAGCAGTAGCTTGCTGAGTACATGATTCACCTGGGGCTTTGCCAGGGTGGGACTGTGTCTGTGGTGGTTTGCTTTCTGTTGAGCTGCCATCCATTAGCTGGCTTCTCCCAGCACACCTGTGTGCAGATCTTGGCTGCACTGTTTTCTTTTCGTGCTTCCTAGGGCAGAATTCCACTTCACTGAGCCTGTTTCTACATCTGTAAAATAGGTATAATGGTAACAAACTCACAGAGGGGTTGTGGGGACATCTGGATTATTGTGGTTACTTAGATAAACCAAAGGCAGCACGGCCCCAAAGGCATGCCGTGAAATTTGATGTCTTCGGATTAATGTTCCAGCTTCTCAAGAGCTCACTCCCATGGCCTGTGGAAAGCCACCCAACTGCTTAGATTCAAGTCTATTTCCTCACCTGTCAAGGGGAGAAATTGAGCCCCGTTCTAAGCTAGGCAAGGGAGAGAGGGCCTCGTCCACCCAGCATTTTCCACTGCCCACTGCATGCCACTGCTAAGGCTACCAAGATGATGCAGAGCCGGGGCCCTTGGACCTAGTGGGCAAATGGAGCAGAGAGAACAAATTCTCCTTGCAGCCAACCAGGCAACAAGTCTGACTAAATCTATTCACCTCCCCATTCCCACTGCCACTGCCCCACCCTCAACACTACCCCCGGCTTCATGAACAGGGCAGCAGCCTTCGAGCTGGTCTTGATCCTTTCACTCTTTTCTTTCACCGCTCGTGGTGGGGATGCTAAAGGAAACCCAGTCACCTCCGTTTTGGAGAAAACTAACTCTGATACTGTGTGGAGAATGGATTGGAAAGAAAGAGGAACAGAAGACCAGGATAAGGCTGAGCCTGTCCTTTGTCCCCACGGTGGCCTACAGCAGCCAGAGTTATCTTTCTAAAATAGAACTCTGATCCTGTTACTCTCCTGCTTTAAACTTTAAAAACGAAACAAAAAACTAGCAACAGTAAAAGAAACTACTCCAGGCCACACTTGAACTGGTACTCACCTCACCTTATCTCCTAAATCTCTCGCCCTCACTCAACAAGCTTCAGCCAGTGTCTGGCTCCCTGATTGTTCCTCCAGTCTCTTCAGTGCCTGCCCACAGGCTGGTCCATCTGCCCCATTTCCCTTACTGATCCATCCTCCATGTCTCAGCCAGGGCTGATTCCTCAGAAAGACCTCCCTTGACCATCCTCCCATCATAATTATGTCCTCCTAAATCTTAACCTTTCTTACACTATAGCACCTTATTCTTTCCTTCAAAGCCCTTCTCACAATTTGCATCTATGTACTTCTATTTGTATGATGCCTTGTTGGACGTTCCTCTTCCTCATTGGATTGGAAACTCCATGAAGGCAGTGGCCATACCAATTTTTCATGGCTGTATATCCATAGCCTAGCACAGTGTCTAGCACATAGAAAGTACCCAACAAGATTTGTTGGATGAATGAATGAATGAACAAACAAATGAATACCTTCCGGTGTGATAAGTATAACATAGCTATACTTACAGGTGGTCAGGGAGGGTGTCCAGGAGAGCTGAACTGGGTTTAGGAAGATGAGCATTGGCTTATCAGACAAGCAAAGGGGTGAGAGAGCTTTCTGGGCAGAAGGAGCAGCATGTTCAAGTACAATGAGGCACGGAACACCCTGGAGCCTGTGGAAAACTCTAGGGCAGGGTTTCTCAACTTAGGCACTGTTAACATTTTGGGCAGGATAATTCTTTGGGGGGATGGAAGAGGGGTGTCTTGTGCACAGTATTTCTGGCCTCTACTCACTAGATACCAGCAGAATCTCCCACTACAGTTGTAACAACCAAAAATGTCTTTAGACATTGCTAAATGTCCCCCTGGGAAGCAAAATCACCCCCCATGAGAACTGCTGCTCTAAGGAGGCCTGACATGCTGGTGTTCATGATACAAAGTGGGAGTAGTAGGAAAGGAAGGCAGTGTGCCAGACCATGAAGGACCTGGAACACCAAGGTAAGGGTTTGAGAATGGTATCTTGTGGGAATGGGGTTCTGGAAAGGGCTCCCACAGGAGAGGAAGTGGCCTCAGAAGCAGCGTGGAGGACTGAGTAGAGTGAAAGAGAGAAGAGGCAGGTGACCACCATGAGGCTGAGCCCACCTCCCCTCTCAAGGCAGGAACCCATCTCTCCAGCACTGGGCAGGGTGGGAGCACTGGAGGCTGCAGTATTTCCTCTAGGGAACCACCCCCAGAGTGCCACCCACAGGTCCCTGGAGGAGCCTGCCTGAGGGAGAACTCAAGGAGGAAGTGTGGCTATGGGTAAGGGAATGTAGTCTGAGGAAGCACTCCCCTGGAATGGGAGTCTTCTCATCACTGAAGCAGCACCATGTGGAGGAAAAAGTTGAAGTGCCTGGTATACAGGGATTTCAACTCTAGGTCTTCCACTCTTTATCTGTGAACCTGGGCAGGTCACTCCATGGATCTGAACCTCAGTTTCCTCATCAGTGAAATGGGTGCATTAAAACCCACCTCACAGAGCTGTTGGGAAGATTAACTGACATAATAGGAATGAGTGCCCTGCTTGGCCGCCTCCTCAGCCCAGGGCAACACTTCATGCTCACCTTCTCCATTTAGCCTTCTAAAGGTTTCCTCCTGACATTCATATCCCATACTACTAAAGAGTATTGAATGAATGAATCTAAAGATGATTTTCAGTATTACACATCAAGCACACTCTGCATTTTACATTTTCAAAAAAGAAACCATGATTTAACATTGGGGTCAAATATACTTCTTTCTGAACTATGTTGACTTCAAATACTCACCATCTGATGGGAGCCTAATCAAAGGGCCAGCAACTGTGGCAGGGCTTACTTCGCCTCTTCTATCATAGTCCTGTGAGGTGATTCCCAATATTATCCTCATTTTACACATGAGGAGACTGAGGCAGTTTAAGAAACTCTCCCAAAGTTCTTAGCCAAGGTAGGCTGGTAAAAGGAGGAGTGGGGATTTGAACCCACCTAAAGAGATGGAGTCAGAGTCTGTGCTGGTAACTACCAACTATTGTAAGCATTTAATGATCCTTTGGCTTCTTCAGTGGATTTTACTTTTAACACATCTGTTCTAATGTCAGAGGGGAAGAAACATGCTCTCATAAAGATCATGAAATCTAAATATTAGCACAGAAAACTTCTAATACATTTCCCCACTCAGAGAAGACAGAGACCTAAGGGAGAAGAATAAAGTCACACTGTGGGTTAACCACCGAGCTTGAGCTAGAAACCAAGTCTGTGGACTCCCAGGCCAGTTCCTCATTCCTGCTGAGGTGGAAGATTCTGAAACAACATTGCATGGGTTCTACATCCAGGATGCTTTACCAAGTAGTGCTTTGGGAAGTCACTTTATCACTCTGTGTTTGAGTTTCTTTAAAATTTGGATCAAAGTAGTGACTCCCTTATTGGGTCTTATTAACTATTGAGAGGATGAAAAAAAATTGTGTGTGTGTGTGTGTGTGTGTGTGTGTACGTACATGTGGCTTAGGATAGCATCTAACATTTAGGAAGCACCTGAGAAATGGTTAACTACTATTCTCTTAACATTTTGTGCCAGGCACTTTACATATGAGGCCACAACCAACTTAGTTCTGACCCTTGTGAGGTAGGTGTGATCCTCCTCACTTCACAGAAAAGGAAACTGAGGTCCATCTGGTAGAAGACTTTGTCATGAGCATCAGAGGGAGTCTATGATGTGCCCTTGTAGGGATGTGTTTTTGTAGGGATATTTTTCAAGCTATGGGACAGTTTTTTGGTATATCTGGACTGGATGTTTAGTAGTTATTGAGCCTGTCCCCTTTCTCAAGGAGAGAAGGAAGCCTGTGGAGGTGGGTGATGAGAGTAAGGAGAGACAGAAATCACAGCCATCTCTGCATGACCTGCAGGTGTGTGGAAAGTTAGAGAGAGGTGACCTCACCACAGTCTCTTTTCCTTGCACACCTCTCAGGGACACGTGGATCTGCAAGACTGTCATTACTGGCCTCATGAAACCTCAAGAGAATATCCCTCCTTCTTCTCCCTAACTTCCACTTATATCTATGTTCAAAGTCCAGCATTTCCACTTACTCATTCTGTGAGCTTGGATAACCCACCAAATTTTCATCCATAAATGTGAGTGCATAATCCCTGACTCCTAGGAATAATGTTCACCTAAAACATTGGTTCCTGACTTAAGCTGCACACAGGAGTCACCTGGAGAGATTTCATCAATACCAATGCCTATGTTTCACCCACAGAGATTATGACAGAATTGTTCTGGGGTATGGCCTAGATGGCAGAAATTTTTAAATCTCTCAGGTGATTCTCATATACAAACAAAAACCCATAAACTAATATACATGCAGCAGATAATTAATACTATTCCATCACATTTCTTTAGTGTTATTGGCCTGTTCAAAATTTATTTTTAAAGCCTTTATTAGTTTCTCAGGATGGGTCAAGAATTTTTATTTTTGCCATCCCACCCCTGCACGTTCTCATACTAACTCAGCACTTTCAAAACAAATGACTCAACCCCCAGCCAATCAGCCAGACCCTTTATCTAGCTTTGGCTCCTCTTCCGTTGATTGGATGGAGTCAATTGGTTAAGACACACAATGTCCTTCTGGAGATGGCAATGAGAAAATCAAACAGATGGAATGATCCATTGTTTGCTCTTCAGCCAGGGAAGTCTATCATTTGCTTCCAAATCTCTCTGTTATACTGTGCAAAAGCTCACATTATAAAACTCCAAGTTCTCTCAGGTGTATCTTAAATGATAACATTTCTCCCACCTGTGTCCATGGGATAAATCTCCCCTCCCCTGTCTTTGTATGAATTCCCACCTCCATTCTTCATGGACTACTCCCATGTCAGGAGATGTGCCATCAGCCAGTCACTCATTTCCAGCCACGCCTCCCCCAAAGACATTCCACTCCAGCCATGTTGTTTCCCACAAGCTCTTTATGCTTTCAATATGTGTGCCTTAAATGCCTTTTCCTCTTGTGGTCTACCTGGAAGGTTGGACTCACCTTTAAAAGCCCAATTCAAATGTTCTCCTATGAAGTTTACCTAACCTGTCCTCCCAGTCCCATCCACAGACCTTCCTCACTCTCTCCCCACCTCAACAGAATTTATTTTTTCCACCTGTGTGCTCTCATAATCTTTGTAATTCTTGGGTATAGCATTTACCATGATGCATTAATTTAATTCATTATAATGGATGAGGATTTTGTAATTTTGTATTTTTATAACCAACTTCTAGTATAGGGACAGGGCCTTAGCAGGTAAAAACTGAATGCTTATTGTACTGAATTCAATTCTCTGTCTTCATATCCAAACCAGTCAATTTTTAAAACAGCTCTCCAGAATAATCAAGATGGATTTTCTCTGTCACCATCTAGAAGCTTATTAGTATTCATCTGCTGTGATAAAACTTTAATAAGGAAAGATTAATTTGCTTGCCCATGTATGCAGATATGAACAAAAAAATGAATAAACACTTACTGTAAATCTGAAATAACACGAGATGTTTTATCTCTGGAAGGAGTAAATACATTTTACCAGAAAGGGAGCATACCTGGCAGATGAAGGAATAAAAGGGTTTGGGAAGGTGAAATTTTTTGCAGTTTTATTTCCTGAGATGGAGGAAACCTGGGGGAGGGGTTGCTGACGAGAAGAAAAGTACCTGCTTTACCTTTTCTGGAGCAGGCAGCTGTAAGTGATTAACCTCCAAGGGAGTGATGAGAGGGACGGTCTGGAAGCCATCCTCAACCGAAGGTGGCTTGGTTCCCTTGTCACTGGGGTTACTGTTCAGCTTCACCATCCTTATGCCTTTCTTCCCAGACCTAAGGCAAACAGTGGGATTCTTGTTAGAGCAGGAGGTGAGGCAGGGAAAGAGGGGGCTGACGACAGAGAAAATAGCACCGTCCTTAACAGCTCCACTTGGGTGGTTTTCAAGCCAGTGATTAATCATTGATCCTGTGCTAGATTTCCTGACATGATTCCCATTGCCCATTAAAACTTCTTTAAGCATCAAAATACACCACCTGCCCACAGGGTTTAACAGCCTTTAAATTTGGGCAACTCAAGGAAAATCCCAAACCTCCAAAAATAATAAAAGCTTAAAACAAATACCCAAGACACTAGAGCTAAAGTATTTATATAATCCCAGAAAAAAGCTTATTCTTCAGCAAAGTGAAATTCTATTATTCTGGATCCTCCTGCAATATGATAAATTTCACCTCACCACCTTGGTTGCTATTTTATTATATTGGTTTTTCTTCAGCAATCCCCCTAAAACACAACAAATATGTTCAATGTTTCTGTGTGTACCCTTTTGCATCGTATGTATACTGTACATGAGATACAATTTCCCATAACAAAAAAGGCTGGCTTGAACCCGATTCTGTTATTCAGCCATGGAATGCCTCCATTTCCTCAATAGTGAGGGGCCGGGTTTTTTTGTTTGTTTGGTTTTGGGTTTTTTTTTTTTTTTTTTTTTTTTTTTGGTTCCATGGAAAGTTAGCAGCCCCCGTATTGCAAGATTGCCAACTAAATAAACAAATCACATTTATTCCTCTCCAGATCCCTTAGAAGTCAAACGGTGCTCCCACCCCACCCTCAAAAGCCCAGCACAACTGAATTTCTCTTTTCAGTCCTGCTGATGGAACGTTATTCAACAAAACAGGGTGATTGTGGGGGTGAAAGAGGTTGTAAAATATTGGAGGATATTGGGGAGTGGCTATAGCAAAAACAAATGCCTACTTACTGTGCTGCACTCTTGGGGGTCAGAGCAGATTCAAGTCAATTTGAAGAGGAGGAGTCCTCCCTCCTCAGCCCGAGCTTGTGGTGCTGAAAGGACAGCGCCTCGCGTGTGTCTGGATCGGGAGCTTCTGAGAGCGAGGCGTGAGCGAGCGGGGAAGAGCTCCTGGCAGCTGCCTGCCTGCTCGCTCGCGCCCCCTCCCACCGGGGAACGGGGAACGGGCTCCCACACCATCTGTCATCTGGCACCACCTGCTGTTTCTTATGCATGGCCACAACCACTGCACGGGGCAAAACGGTTTTAAGAAAGTGGGAGGGATTTTGGCCACACCAAATAAATAAATAAATAAATAAATAATCTGCACCATATAACAAGCAATCCTTGAGCCGCTGGAAAAACCGAAAAAGCAGGCACATTCATTAGGAGAAGACATTACCTCCTTAGACCTGCCAGAACAATATTATGAGACAGAATGTTTCAAGACCTACACTGTGCTCTGACTAGTGGTCAGAGAAGGGAAGGGAAACTGATATTTATTGTGTATCTCCTGTGCAATGGGCATTCTTCCAGCCTCTTTCAGACTACTTATTGGCAGAATGTGGCTTCTAATAGTACCTGCACGATGGAATTAGTGTGAAGAGTGAATAAGATAGCATAAGGAAAACATTTAGTACACAGCAGTGCACATGTCAAACACTGCATAAACATAAACTCTCACCATTACACTGTGATCATACAGGTCAGCTAAGGTCACAGAGCTGGTATTGCACCAGAACTGGGGTTTGAACCCTGATCCATTACCAAAGTTTGTATCCAGCCCATGACATTACATGAATTCCAGATTGTTGTCTGGAATTAGAGAGGGCAAAGTGTTAGTGTCAGCGCCGCCAAATTCAGGCCATATGGATGTTGGACATTTTGTATTCACTGTCTAAACTCCATTTCCTGATCTCTGATGTTAGAATAATAATATCTCCCTTGCAGAGTGGTTGTGAATATAAGAAGAGATTGTGCTCAAGGAAACCCCCTTTAACTCAAGGACAGGCTTCTGAATGGCTGAATTTGTCCATCCCTGGGGATTGCTCTTACACTCTCCTCAAACCCTCTGAGGACAAGACTGTCACCACTGGTTTCTCCCAGATGTGGTTGAAATCACTGTTGGCCATTCACCCCCAGCTGCAATGCTGTTTGCGATGTACTTCATGAGGTCCAGCTGTCTTGGCATTTGTAATAGCAACACCCTTTACTTCCAAAAAGTATAACAGTATCTTGGTTTGCATAAGTTGTTTGGTCACCTTAGTTAATGTCCACATGCTAAGCATATCATCTACAGCTACTATTTAGTAATGAAATGAGTGTGCATGTTTGTGTGTAAAGAGAGATGTTTCTGAGACAATAAAGGCTATAACACATCAGAGCTGACAAGGCACTATTAACAGAAGTATGCATTTATATAAGAGAAAGGTGTTCCAATAAATATTGGTCCTCCACTCCCTCCTTTCCAAAGATCTGAATGATTCTCAGGAGCAAGCCTTGTCTAAGGACAACACAACGTAGACAACCAATGGAGTCAATTGTGAACATGTGTTCAATCCTTTTTCCCATGCTGCCTCATGGGAAAAAGAAATTCCCTTTGACATGTCTCATAATGGTTCCACAAGCAGAAATTGCACTTTTAATAATTTCAAGCCAGAGGTCCTAAGAGTTTAGTGAGGTCCAGAAGAGGGCCTGTCTAATGGCGATGGAAAATCCAGGATTCCTGATATGTGAGCCTAAGAGAGAGGCTGCAAAAATAAACAGAGGACTGAAGTAATGTGGAAGTTCCTTCCCTTGTTGTAGAATGAGGTTTAGAGGTGCTTAATATAATAGAGTATTATTCTCCTATTGAATTATTTAAAATACCTTTGATAGTTGAAAAAAATCATAACATCTTCTAATGAGGTTTTCAGTGTATGTAGGTGTAATACATAAGACAGCTGCAACATAAAGAGTGGAGGACAAAGGGACCAATATGGTAATAACATTTCTATATTCCACTTGAAGTATTAAGTATTGATTCCAATTAATCTGTGAAAAGTTAAGTATGTGTGTTGAAATCTCTAGAGCAACCAAGAATATACAAAAAGATATAGCCAAAATGCAAAAGATAAATTAAAATAGAATACTAAAAAGCTGAAATAACCAACAGAACATAGAAATGGGAAAACAGATGAGCAAAAAAAAAAAAAATGAGGAAACAGAAGAAAACTAATAATGAAAGAGAAGACTTAAACTAAATGCATCAATAATTACATTAAGAGGGTTCTGGGAGGGAGTCAAGGGCAGCTGCTCCCTCCATCTGGAAGCAGGCAAGAGAGCAGTTTTCAGGGTCCTAGGTGGGATTCAAGAGCAGCTAACCTCATCTGCCCAGAAGCAGGCGAGAGAGCATGCCAAAAACACGAATTTTGTGCAGGTGGTCCACCACAACCAATGCCACAGCCACTGCTGCTACAAAAGTGGCTCAGCACCTCAGCAGTAGTCATAGCCACCATGCAGGCAGTCTTCCAGACTCTTGACTGCTTTGACACAAGCACAGTCACAAGCAGAGACCAGAAAAAGAAGAGGACATCTCTCTCCTCAAATCCCACTCCAAGTAACAGAAGAAGTAACTGCTCTACCAGATGACCAGACATCAACAAAGAGATACTAGAAATATGAAAATCCAAGAAAATATAGCACTACCAAAAGAATACAGTAATTCTCAAATACCAGACCCATAGAGCAGGAAACTTTCAAAATGACTGAAAAGCAACTTTGAGCAACAATATTAAGGAAACTCACTGAGATATGAAAAGATGCAGTTAGACAACACAATGAAATGTGAAAAAAATCCAGGATATGAAGGAGGAAATTTACAAAGAGATTAATACCTTACAAGAGAATGCAGCGGAACTCATGGAACTGAAAGATTCACTCAACAAAATAAAAAACACAATCAATAGCTTAAGAAACAGGTTAAAACAAGCAGAAGAAGTAATTTCTGAATTTGAAGATAATCTTTTTGAAATAACCAGGTGGACAAAAAAAGGAAAAAAGAAGTTTAAAAAATGAAGAAAATCTAAGAGAGTGAGCAGGCAACCTTAAGCACACAATATTTGAATCCTGGGTGTTCCAGAAGGGGAGGAGAAATGAAAAGGCATGGAAAACTTATTCAATGAAATAATAATGGAAAACTTCCCAGGAATAGGGAGAGACATAGGCCTTCAGATCCAGGAGGCTCAAAGATCCCTAAACAGACTCAACTCAAAAAGATCCTCTTCAAGACACATTAAAGTCAAACCGACAAAGCTCAAAGACAAACAGAGAATCTGTAAGGAAGCAAGAGAAAAGCATCAAGTCACCTATGAGGGAGCCCCCATCAGAGGAACAGCAGACTTCTCAACAGAAACTCTATAGGCCAGAAGAAAATGGGATGATATATTCAAACTACTAAAAGCAAAAAACTGCCAGCTAAGAATACTACATTCAGCAAGGCTATCCTTCAGAAATGAGGGGAAAATAATGTATTTTCCAGACAAACAAAACCTGCAGGAGTTCACCACCACACAACCAGCCCTACAAGAAATCCTCAAGGAAGTCTTGCATTTGGAATCCGAAAAATGAACATCACTACCACAAATACACAAGTAAAAACAAAACCTACTGGTAGAACAAAAATGCAAATGAGAAAGAGAAAGAACTAAATTTTACCACTGCAAAATCCGTAATGACAATGTAACAATGTCCCTGCTTTATTTCTGATTTTAGTAATTTTGGTCTTCTTTCTTTTTTTTCTTGGTCAGTCTAGATAAAAGTTTGCAAATTTGACCGATCTTTTTAAAGAATCAGCTTTTGTTTTTGTAGTTTCTCTCTATTGTTTTTTAATTCCCTATTTCATAAATTTCTGTTGTAATCTTTGTTATTTCCTACTTATATTTTCTTTTGGTTTAGTTTGCTATTCTTTTTATATTTTCTTAAGGTAGAAGTTTACATTACTGATTTGAGATTTTTCTTATTTTTAGTATAAGTGTTGACAAGTATAAATTTTCCTCTAAGTACTGCATGAGCCCTGCATCCTACAGATTTTGATATGTTGTGCTTTGATTTTTATCTCAAAGTACTCTCTAATTTCCCTGTGATCTTTCTTTTTACCCATTGTTTAATTAGGAGAGTGTTGTTTAATTTCCACACATTTTTGAGTTTTCTAAATTTCTTTCTATTATTGTGGTCAGAGAACACATTTTCTAACATTTTCTACTATCTTAGTATTTTTAAATGTAGTAAGACTTGCTTTGTGGCCAAGAATAAAAATAGAATAATATTAAATAAGTAAACAAAACAACAATCCATATGGCCTGGCACCTAAAAAGCATTAGATACAAATTGTTTAAAAATAGAGATTGCAGACATTAAAAAAGATACTTGCGGCATTAAGGAACAAGCTCAGTGAAAATAGAGTATTTAATTTAATTTAATTTTTATTGCAAAAAGAACTCTTAAAAATGGATTAGAAAAATCTAAGAAGAAATTTGGTGAAGGACATGAGCAGATAAGTCACACACCCCAAAGAAACACATTTAACTCATAAGAATATTCTAAGATCTGGTTGTGGTTGGGGGTGTGTATGGCCCACAGCTCCTGTCTCAGGACCCCCAGGCATCTTGGCTGGCTCCATTGCTGGCCGGGATGTAGACAGGGGTATGGCAAGGGCCCTCTGCCTCATCTCAGGATACCTGGGTGTCTCAGCTGGCTCTTTGCTGACCTGGATATGGGAGGCCCTCAGACCCCATCTCCGGACTCCCACACATCTCAGCTGGCTCCATTGCTGGCCTGGATGTGTTCATGGGAGTGGTGAAGACCCTCAAAAATAGAGAATTTTAAATCTCAAATATAGTATTTTTAATTTAGCAAATGAAACATGAAATCTTCAAATGTGGGGGAATAGAGCAATATCTAATAAATTCTTCAAAGAATTTTACTTATTTTGAAAAGTTTACTCAATTCTTTCCCTTAGATTTTCTCAAACTTATTGAGAAGTTCCCCTGACCCTTTCAAAAGAATCTCTCTCTTTTCTTTTTTTCTTTTTTTTTCTTTTTTTTTTTTGGCTGCTTAGTCATTGAAATTAGTAATCATTTCATGCAATATAAAGGGTCACAAAAAATGTTTACATTGCGTAATGATAAAATAATAAATAAATAAATAAAATTATATTAAATGTAAATGATCTAAACAAACCAATTAAACACAGTTTGTTAAAGTGGAGGAAAAATATGAATCAAGTATATGCTGTCAACAAGAAACTTACTTCAAATATAATAATATGACTAGGTTAAAAGTAAAGGAATGAGATTTTGGCTTTCAGCACAGAGGAAGACAAGGTGCAATAGTCTTCTGTCATTTCACACCTGCTTTCACCCAACACTAGCCACCTCTTCCATGCTGTTCAGGTTTGACCACAACAAGATCAAGTTGTGTACCTGAAAATTGGAAAAAGTCAGTGCCACATTTGCCCTGACCCCTAAGATCAACTTCCTGGGTCTGTCTCCAAAAAGAGTTGGTAAGTAATGGCCAACAGATACATGAAAAAATGCTCAACATCACTCAGCATCAGGGAAATACAACACAAAACCACACTGAGATATCATCTCACTCCAGTTAAACAGGCTGCTATCAATAAGACAGAGAATAACAAGTGCTAGCAAGGATGTGAAGAAAGGGGAACCCTCCTCCACTGTTGGTGGGATGGTAAATTAGTGAAGCTGTTATGGAAAACAGTATGGAGGTTTTTCAGACAACTAGAGATAGAACTACTATACAATCCAGCAATCCTACTGCTGGGTATATACCAAAAGAAGGGAAATCATCATGTCAAAAAGATACCTGCATTCCCATATTTATTACAGATCTATTTATAATAGCCAAGAGTTGGAACCAACCAAAATGTCCATCATTGGATGACTGGATAAGGAAAATGTGGTATATTTACACAAGGGAATACTAGTCAGCCATAAAAAAGGATGAAATACTACCATTCACAGCAACATGGATGAACTTAGAAAAAATTATGTTAAGTGAAATAAGCCAGGCACAGAAAGAGAAATACCACATGTCCTCACTCATAAGTGGGAGCAAAAGAAAGAAAGAAAGAGAGAAAGAGGAAAGAAAGAAAGAAAGAAAGAAAGAAAGAAAGAAAGAAAGAAAGAAAGAAAGAAAGAAAGAAAGAAAGAAAGAAAGAAAGAAAGAAAGAAAGAAAGAAAGAAAGAAAGAAAGAAAGAGAAAGAAAGAAAGATAGAAAGAGAGAGAGAAAGAAAGAAAGAAAGAGAGAAAGAGAGAAAGAGAGAAAGATAGAAAGAGAGAAAGAGAGAAAGAAAGAAAGAGAGATAGAAAGAAAGAAAGAAAGAAAGAGAGAAAGAAAGAAAGAGAGAGAGAAAGAAAGAAAGAGAGAGAGAAAGAAAGAAAGAAAGAGAGAAAGAGAGAAAGAAAGAAAGAGAGAGAAAGAGAGAAAGAGAGAAAGAAAGAAAGAGAGAGAGAGAAAGAAAGATAGAAAAAAAGAAAGAAAGAGAGAGAGAGAGAAAGAAAGACAGAAAGAAAGAGAGAGAGAAAGAAAGAGAGAAAATAAAGAACAATCAAAATAATACATTGAACTTTCAAAAGGAGAGAACAGAGCTGAGTTTACCAGAGGTGGGAAAGGGGAAGGGGTCGGGGGGAAGTAATGAAGAAATTGGTAAAGGGCCATGAAAAGCAATTACATTGTATAATGTTGACTATACTAATTATCCTGATTTGAGCATCACATATTGCACACAGGTATTGATATTCAACTATGTACCCCACAGATATGTACAATCAGCTATGTTATGTTTCAATGATTTTAAAAGGGGTGAATGTTGGTAATGATATCGCCAAGAAAACTGGTGCCTGGAAGGGCCTAAGGATTACAGTGAACCTGACCATTCAGAACACACAGGCTCTGGCTGAGGTGGTACATTCTTCCTCAGCCCTGATCATCACACTCAGTCCTCAAGAATCACCCAGAAACAGAAAGAAGCAGAAAAACAGTAAGCAGAGTGGAAATATCACTTTTGATGAGATTGTCAACATAGACTGACCATGCAGCACTAATCTTTAGCTAGAGAACTTTCTCTCTGGAACCCTTAAAGAGATCTCGGGGAGTGCCAAGTCTGTTGGCTGCAGTGTTGATGGCCACCACCCTCATAACATCACAGATGACATTAACAGTGGTGCAGTGGAATGTCCAGCTAGTTAAAACTACAAAGGAAAATATATCAATGAAAGACAACCAGAAAAAATCAAAAGCAAAGTAATGAAAAAAGGAACACCATGATAACACTGACTGAAAGAGAACTAAATTAGCTATGTTGATCTCAGATAGACTACAGAGCAAAGAAAATAACAGAGAAAAAGAGGGACATTACATATGATAAAAGGGTGAGAAGACATAACAATCCTAAATGTGTATGAATCTAATAACAAAGCTTCAATATATCTGCAGTAAAACTGACAGAACTAAAAGCAGAAATAGACAAGACCGCAATTTTACTTACAGACTTCAATACCTCTCTCACTCAATTGATAAAGCAAACAGAAAATCAGCAGGGATACAAAGTAGGGTTTCTCAACTTCAGCGTTATTAACACTTCAGACTGGATAATTATTGAGGGGCAGGGAGCAGTCCTGTGTTTTCTAGGATATTTATTAGTGTTCCTTGTCTCTATGACTAGATGCTAGCTGCATCCTCCTCTAAGTTGTGACAACCAAAAATGCCTCCAGAAATTGACAAATGTCTACTGGAAGAAGTGGGGGAGAGGGTGCAAAACCATCCCTTGCTATAGAAGAACCAGACAATATCATCATCCTACTGGACCTAATTGACATTTATAGAATTCTCCTCCCAACCACAGGAGAATAAATATTCTTTTTAAGGAACACTTACCAAGATAAACTATGTCTTAAATTATAAAATAAACCTGAACAGATTTTTAAAATTGAGGTGATACAAAGAATGTTCTCTGACCATAATAAAATGAGACCAGAAATCAATGACAGAATAATAACAGGAAAATCTCCAAACAGCTGGAAATTAAATAACACACTTCTAAGCAATCCACGTCAAAGAGAAAGTCTCAAGAAAAAATTAGGAAAAATATTTGAACTGAACAAAAATGAAAATACAATATATCAAAATTTGGGGAATGCAGATAAAGCAGTACTTAGAGGGAAATTTACAGCATCAAATGTGTATATTTTAAATGAAGAAAGGTCTCAAACAAGCAATCTAAGCTGTCACTCAGAAAAAAAGAAAAGCAACGGGGCTGGTCCATGTCTCACTTGTGAGAGTGTGGTGCTGATAATACCAAGGCCATGGGTTCGGATCCCAATATAGGGATGGCTGGTTAGCTCACTTGTGAGAGCGTGGTACTGACAACACCAAGTCAAGGGTTAAGATCCCCTTACCGGTCATCTTTAAAAAAAAAAAGAAAAAAGAAAAGAAAAATAACCCCAAAGCAAGCAGAAGGAAAGAGATAAAAAAAGAGTAGAAAGTAATAAAACTGAAATGGAAAAACAATAGAGAAAACTAATTAAACCAAAAACTTGTTCTTTGAAAAGATCAACAAATTTGATAAACCTCTAGAAAGACTGACAAAGAGAAAAGAGAGAATACATGAATTACCAATATCATGAATGAATGAGCAGATAACACTTCAGAGCATGCAGATATTAAAAGAATAATAAGAAACTAATACAAGCAACCCAATTTACATAAATATGAGGAAGCAGATTAAATAGACCAATTCCTCAAAAACTATACATTATCAAAACTCACCCAAGATGAAATGATAACCTGAATAGTCCTTACTATTAAGGAAATAATATTTGTAGTTAAAATCTTCCCCCCAAAAAGGAATCTTCAAGCCTAGATAGTTTCACTGGTGAATTCAACCACATATTTTTAAAAGAAATAACACCAGTTCTATACAATCTCTTCCAGAAAATAGAAGAGGCGATAAACAGTTTCCAACCCATTTTTGTGAGGTCAGCACTACCTTGATACCAAAATCAAGCAGAGATAGTACAAGACAAGAAAACCGCAGGCCAATATACCTCATAAACGTAGGTGCAAAAGTCTTCAACAAAATGTTAGAAAATCAAATCCAGCAATAGACAAAAAGAGTAATACACCATGAACAAGTGGGTTTTTTCCTAGGAGTAGAATTGATGTAGAAAAGGCATTAAATAAAATTTAACATCTGTTCACAATAAAAACCAGAAAAATGGGAATAGAAATAAACTTCCTCAACCTAATAAAGGACATCTTTAAAAAAAATAATAATAAAGCTAATGTCATACTTAATGGTAAAAGATTTAATAGACTGAATGCCTTCTTCCTAAGACCTGGAACATGGCAAGAAAGTCCATTTTCACCATTTTATTCAACATCATACTTGGAAGTATACTAGCTAGTACAATAAGGCATGAAAAACAAATAAGACACATACAGATTGGAAAGGAAGAAATAAAACTATCCTTATTTGCAGAAATGATTGTTTTTATAGAAAATCCCAAGAAATCTATTTTTAAAATTCCTAGAAATAATAGCTGGGTTTAGCAAAGTCATGAATAAATGGATGTGCAAAAGTTGATTATATTTTCATATATAATGAAAATATATAGTGAAAAATTAGAAACAAAAAATGTTTTTAAAATACCACTTACAATAACGTCCCAAAATAAAAAACCTTGGTATAAATCTAGCAAAATACATACATATAGGATCTGTATGGTGAAAACTACAGAATGCTTGTGAAAGAGCTCAAACATCTAAATAATTGAAAACACACCAAGATCATATATTGGATACTCAACAAACTAATGATGTCAATTCTCTAAAAATTGGCCTATGAATCAATTTTTACTTCTAATCTCCAGCAGGAATTTTTTCAGATAAACAAGATCATTCTAAAATGTCCACAGAAGGGCGAATGGACTAGAATAACCAAAATAATTCATTTTTTAAAAGAAAAATAAAATAAAATTAGAGAAATAGCACTACCCATTTTTAAGACTTACTATAAGGCTACAGTACTTTAGACTGCATTATATTGGCAATGCTATAGCATCTATAGACATACAGATTAATGGAAGGGAATTGACACCAAAAGCACAATCTATAAAAAATAAGATTGATAAATTGGAGTTCATCAAATTGTCAAACCTTCTTTGCCAAAGATATTGTTCAGAGGAATTAAAAGACAAGCTGCAGAGTGGGAGAATATATTTGCAAATCATATACCTGACGACAGACTTGTAGCTAGAATATATAAAGAACTCTCAAAACTCAAGAATAAGAAAACAAACAACCCAATTAAAAATTGGGCAAAAAACTTGAACAAACATTTTATCAAAGATGAATAAATAGCAAATAAACACATTAAATGATGTTCAAAATTATTAACCATCAGGGCCCTGAAAGAGGATATAATTAAATTAATCAGCCTTTATGTGAATGAGACTATCAGATCCCTTCCCAAGAGTTCATTTTTATAGGGAAAGAAATGGAGCATGATTAAATGGAAGAAAGAAGCTCAAAGGAAAGGAGAAAATGCTTAAAGGTAAATGTCAGCTGAGTCCCAACTTTGTCCAAGGAGGCAATAATGGAGAGTGGGAAAAGCATGGACCATGAGATCAGACATGGGATTTTTGGATCCACCTCCCATATGGTTCCAGATATTAAACAACTCACAGTCCAATAAAAGAAATAGACTCACTAACAATTGCATAGGTCTTCCAATCACATAGGCACTGTGATAAAGACGTATGCATTGTGCCTTAATCTTTATGACAAATCTCTGAAGTAACAATAATAACTGACATTTGAGTACTTGCTATGTGCCAAACACCAGTCTAAAGTACATATCACGTGTAATATCACATAATTCTTACAGATGAGAAAGCCAAAGCTCAGAGAAGTGACTTCCCAATGTCAAAAACTAGGAAGCCACAAAATTGGAAATCAAGTCTCTCTGAATCCAGACACTAACATGACCACTATGATAAAGAGAAGCACATGCTGTGGTAGGAGTAGAGTACAGAGGAAGAATCCATTACCCACCCAGTCCTAGCCTAGAGACAGAAAAGTTTTCTGAGAGGAAGTCTTTGCTGAGACCTGATAACAAATGAGAGTCAGGAAGGCAAAGAAAGTAAAGTTTTGTGCAAAGGCCTAATCAATTCCCAGGAATGATGAGTAGTTTGATCTGATTGGAGTATAGGTGGGGCAGTCAAGAAATTAAGGAGAGTTCAGGTAGGAAAAGTGTTTCCTGAATATTGCATTCATCAGGACTCTTGTGGTTTCAAGCAACAAGTTTGTGAAGCTACCCTAGACAGAATCAGAAATGTATTGGTTCAAGTAGCCCAATTTCAGAAACTACAGAGATCTATCTATCTTTCTGTCTGTCTGTCTATTCATCCATCCATCCATCTATTCCTCTTTTGTTTCTTCGTCTGTCTATGTTAACTTTCTCAGATCATCTTCCTCCATAAGACAGAAGTTAAGACTAATAAAAGCCGTCAGGACCACCTGTCATTGTTGCCTCTGAGATTCCTTTCTCAGAAGTGTATTGCTCAATTTCCAAACATTTGAGGGTTCTTCTAGATATATTTCTCATCAGTAATAATCAATAACATTGTACTGTGGTCAGAGAAAATATTACTTGCGATTTAATTCCTTCACAATTTGTTAAGACTTACTCTATGGCTCAGCATATAGCCAACTTTGGTAAATGTTTCATGTGCACTTAAAAAGAATGTATATTCTTTTATTGTTGGGTGCAAAGTTCTATAAAGGTCAGCATGATCAGATTGCTTTATCATACTGTTCAAATCTTCTGCTCACTACTAGTTTTCTTGTCTGCTTGTTCTGTTAATAACTACTAGTAAGCATGCTAAAATCTCTCAATATAATTGCAGACTTATTTCTCTTTTTATTTCTGCTAATTTTTGCTTTGTATATTTGAGGCTATGCAATTAGATAAACATAAATTGAGAATTCTTTCTGGTGGGTTAACCCTTTTTATCATTACTAAGTGTCCTTATATCTCTGCAACTACTTCTTGTCTTAAAGCCTGCTTTATCTGGTTCTAAAGTAGCTATACCAGCTTTCTTTCAGTTAATGTTTGTATGGTAAATGCCTTTTCATCCTTTAACTTCAAGTCTCTCTGGATCCTTATGTTTGAGGTATGCTTCTTATAAGCAGCACATAAATGAGGTTTTGAATTTTATCCAGTCTGAAAATCTTTATCTTTTTTTATTGGTTATGAATATTCATAGGATACATAGCTAATTGTCACCCTTCATGCCCATGATGTGGGGGCCAGATTCTACTGGCTGTATACTCATTACAACAAATTGCATTTGTACCCCATGTCCCTCCCCCAACTATCACCAACCTCCCTCCCCCTGCCAACTTCCCCCCCCCACTATACTTTGTAGCCCAAGGAATGTTCTCTCCCTCTGCAAGTCCAACACACTACTGTGGTCTTTCTTTCCTTCCTTCTGTCTCTCTTAGCTCCCACATATGAGTGAGTATATGACGTATTTATCCCTCTGTGCATTGCTTATTTCACTCAACATAAGTTTCTCCAAGCTCATCCATGCTGTTGCAAATGGGAGAATTTCATTCTTTTTTATGGCAGGGTAGTATTCCATGGTGTATATATCCCACAGTTTCTTATCCAATCATCCATCAATGGACATGTAGGTTGGTTCCATATCTTGTCTATTGTAAACAAAGCTGCAATGAACATGGGAGTGCAGGAATCCTTCGACATGATGATTTCCATTCCTCTGGGTATATACCCAGAGGAGGGATTCCTGGATTGTATGGAAGATCTATCTGTAGTTGTTTGAGAAATCTTCATACTGTTTTCCATAGTGGTTGTACTAATTTACAGTCCCACCAACAGTATAGGAGTGTTCCCTTCCCTCCACACCCTCGCCAGATTTGTTATTCACCATCTTTTTGATTATAGCCAGTCTAACTGGGGTGAGGTGGTATCTCAATGTAGTTTTAGTTTGCATTTCCCTGGTGACTAGTGATGTTGAGCATTTTTTCATGTACCTGTTGGACATTTTTATGTCTTCCTTTGAAAAATATCTACTCAGCTCTTTTTCCCACTTTTTAATTGTTTTTTTTTTTAACTATGTAATTGTTTGAGTTCCTTGTATATTATGGATATTAATCCCTTGTCAGATGCATAGGTAGCAAAAATTTTCTCCCACTCTGTAAGTTGTCATTTCATTCTGTTGATGGTTTCCTTTGCTGTGCAGAAGATTTCAGTTTGATATAGTCCCATTTGTTTATTTTTTATTTTGCTGCTTGTGCTTTCAGGCTCCTGTTCATGAAGTCTGTGTTCAGACCTAGTTGCTGGAGTGTTTCACCTATATTTTCCCATAGTAATTTTACAGTTCAGGGTCTTATACTTAAGTCTTTAATCCATTTTGAGTTGATTTTAGTGTATGGTGAAAGATGCATATCTAGTTTCATTCTTCTGCATATGGATATCCAGTTTTCCCAGAACCACTTATGGAAGAAGCAGTCTTTGTTGTCTTTGTCCAATATCAGATGGCTATAAGCCTAAGGAGTGATTTCTGGGTTCTCGATTCTACTCCATTGCTCTGAATGTCTATTTTTATACCAGTACCATTCTGTTTGGTTACAATAGCTTTGAGGTATAATTTGAAGTCAGGTAGTGTTATGCCTCTGGCTTTATTTTTTTTTATTTATTTATTTTTTTGCACAGAATTGGTTTGACTATTTGGGGTCTTTTGTTGTTCCATATGAAAGGTAAGGGTTTTTTTCCCCATTTCTGTAAAGAATGTCATTGCTATATGGATAGGGATTGCATTGAATCTGTAGATCACTTTGGTTAGTATAGACATTTTCACGATGTTAATCCTTCCAATCCAGGAGCATGGAATATCTTTCCATCTTTTTGTGTCTTCTTTAATTTCTTTCAGAAGTGGTTTATAGTTCTCATTATAGAGGTCTTTCACCTCCTTGGTTAAATTGATCTCTAAGTTTTTTGTGTGTGTGTGACAATTGTAAATGGGCTTACTTTCTTTATCTCTCTTTCTGTTAGTTCGTTATTTGGGTATATAAATGCAACTGATTTAGGGGCATTTATTTTGTGTCCTGCAACATTACTGAAGTTATTAACTAGCTCTAGGAGTTTTTTGATAGAGTCTTTAGGTTTTTCTATATATAGTATCATGTCATCTGCACATAGAGACAGTTTGACTTCATCTTTTTGAGTCTGGATTCCCTTTATTTCTTTCTCTTGCCTGATTGCTCTGGCTAGTACCTCCAGTACTATGTTAAATAGTAGTGGAGAGAGTGGGCATCCTTGTCTTGTTCCTGCTTTTAAGGGAAAGGCCCTCAGTTTTTCCCCATTCAGGACGATACTGGCAGTGGGTTTGTCACAAATGGCTTTTATTGTGTTGAGATACTTTCCTTCTATATCTAATTTGTTGAGAGTCTTTATCACGAAGTGATGTTGAATTTTGTCAAATGCTTTTTCAGCATCTATTGAGATAATCATATGATCTTTGTCCTTGAGTTTGTTGATGTGATTTATCACATTTGTTGACTTTCATATGTTGAACCATCCTTGCATTTGGCATCCCTGGGATGAATCCCAGGGATGATCATAGTGTATAATTGATGTGTATATTGATCATAGCATGTAATTTTTTTAATGTGTTGTTGTATTCTGATTGCTGATATTTTGTTGAGGACTTTGCATCTATGTTCATCAAGGATACTGGCCTGTAATTTTCTTTTTCTGTTGTGTCTTTATCTGGTTTTGGTATCAGAGTTATGTTGGCCTCATAGAATCAGTTTGGGAGACTGGCTTCTGTTTCAACTGTTTGGAATAGTTTGAGGAGAATTGGTAGCAACTCCTCTTTAAAAGTTTGATAGAATTCAGCTGTAAAGCCTTCTGAACCTGTACTTTTCTTTGTTGGAAGATTGCCAATTATCACTTCAATCTCATTGCTTGTTATTGGTCTGTTCAGGTTTTCTATCTCTTCTTGGTTCAGTCTTGGTACTTTGTGGGTGTCTAGAAACTTACCCATATCTTCCAGATTTTCATATTTGTTGTCACACAGTTGTTTTTAATAGTCTCTAATGATTCTTTGTATTTCTGTGGTTTCAGTTGTTATGACTCCCTTTTCATTTCTGATTTTTGTTATTTGGGTCTTCTCTCTTCTTTTCTTTTGTTAACCTAGCTAATGGTTTGTCTATTTTATTTATTGTCTCAAAAAACCAGCTTTTTGTTTTGTTGATCTTTTCTATTGTTTTTTGGATCTCAATTTCACTTAGTTCTGCTCTGATCTTAATTATTTCTTTCCATCTACTACCTATAGGTTTGGATTGTTGTTTTTCAAGTTCTTTGAGGCATAGTGTTGTCATTTATTTGAAGTCTTTCCATTGTTTCGATGCAAGCATTTACTGCAATAAATTTGCCTCTTAGTACTGCTTTTGCCATATGCCACAGGTTTTGGTATGATGTATCTTTATTTTCATTAGTTTCAAGAAATTTTTTGATTTCCTGTTTAATTTCTTCTTGGACCCATAGGTCATTTGGGAGGCTATTATTCAGTTTCCATGTATTTGTATAGTTTCCAGAGTTTCTCTTATTATTAATTTCCAATTTTAGTCCATTGTGGTCTGCAAAGATACTTGGAATGGTTTCAATTTTTTTAAATTTGCTGAGACTAGATTTGTGACCTAATATGTCATCTATCCTGGAGAATGTTCCATGAGCTGATGAGAAGAAAGTATATTCTTTATTTCTTGGGTGAAATGTTCTTTAGATATCTGCCAGGTTCAGTTTGTGTAAGGTGTAGATTAAATCCTGTGTCTCTTTGCTGACTTGTTGCCTGGAAGATCTGTCCCATATTGAGAGAGGGGTGTTCAGATAATCCACTATTAATGTATTAGGGCCTATTTCTTTCTCTGGGTCTAAGAGTGTTTGCTTTATATACCTGGGTGCTCTGGTATTGGGTGCACATATATTTATGATTGTTATGTCTTCTAGCTGGATAGATCCTTTTAACATTATATAGTGGCCTTCTTTGTCTCTTTTTATGTTTTTCAGCTTAAAGTCTACTTTGTCTGATATAAGAATAGCTACTCCTGCTCGTTTTTGGTTTCCATTTGCCTGGTGTATCTTTTCCATTCCTTCACTTTTAGTCTGTGTATGTCTCTATAGGTGAGGTGGGTCTCTTGAAGACAGCATATACTTGGGTATAGCTTTTTAATCCAATCAGTCAGCCTGTGTCTTTTGACTGGGGAGTTTAGTCCATCCACATTTAGGGTAGTTATTGACAAGTGTCGCTTAATTCCTGTCATTTAATTGCTTCTTATTTAGATGGCTTAAATATCTTTTGATCATTATTTCCCCTTTTATTTCTCCTCTTCAATGTTAGTTGGAAATTTAAGATGGGTTGATTTAGCTTCTTTTTCTTTCTTGCTGGCATTTTTGTTTTAATGGTGGGGGGGGGTTGTTTTTATTTGTTTTTTATTTTTTTGACAGGTAAGGGGATTGCAACCCTCAGCACAGTGTTGTCTGCACCATGCTCAGCCAGTGAGCACACCGTCCATCCCTATATAGGATCCAAACCTGCGGCCTCGGTGCTACCAGTGCCGCACTCTCTTTAGTGAGCCACAGGGCCGGCCCTAATGGTGAGTTTTACTCTTTCTTGTGTATTTGTGATAGTATTCACCATTATTCAGATTCCAGATGAATGAATGCCTTGAGAATTTCTTGCAGGGATGATCAGGTGGTGGTGAACTACCAGAACTTTTGTTTGTCTGGGATATACACTATTTCTCCCTCATTTCTGAAGGAGAGCCCTGCTGGGTAAAGAATTCTTGGCAGGCAATTTTCTTCTTTCAGTATTTTGAATATATCATTCCACTTTCTTCTGGCCTGTAGGATTTCAGTTGAGAAGTCTGCTATTAGTCTGATGGGGGGACCCCTATAAGTGACCTGGTGCTTTTCTCTTGTTGCTTTTAGAATTATCTCTTTGTCTTTGAGCTTTGAAAATTTAACTATAATGTGTCTAGGGGAGGATATTTTTGAATTTAATCTGTTTGGGGACCTTTGAGCTTCCTGGATCTGAAGGTCCGTATGTCACCCTATACCTGGGAAGTTTTCTGTTATTATTTCCTTGAATAGATTTTCAATACCTTTTCATTTCTCTTCCCCTTCTGGGAAACCAACAATTTGGATGTTAGAGCACTTGAGGTTGTCTGCTATCTCTCTTAGGTTTTCCTCATTGTTTTTAATTCTTTTTTTCCTTTTTTTTTGTCTGCCTGAGTTATTTCAAAAAGACCATCTTCAAGATCTGAAATTCTTTCTTCTGCTTGCTCTACCATGCTGCTCAAGCTCTCAGTTGTGTTTTTTATTTCAAATAACACAAATGAAATGAAAATATTTATCTTTTGATTGAATTATTTAGTACATTTATATTGAATATAATTATTGATATGTTTGAGTTTATTCTGACATCTTACTAATCTCACTATTTGTTTTCTTTCTGTTGTATTTCTTTCTTTCTTTTCTTTTTCTTTTTTTTTTTTTTCTGGCTTCTGGCAGGTGTGGGGATCTGAACCCTTGACCTTGGTGTTGTAACACAGAGCTCTATCCAACTGAGCTAACTAGCCAGCCTCCTTACTATTTGTTTTCTATGTGTCCCATCTGTTTTTAATTCATTTCTTTCTCCTTTCTTGACTTCTTTTGGGTTATGTAAATATTTTTGTTACATTTTCACCTATATTTGTTTTTACTTCCTTTTTATTACTTCAGTCATTACTCTAGAGATTACAATATACATCTTTGACTTATTATAGTCTAATATAACTTAACATTTATACTTCTCAAACAATGCAAGGACTTTAGAACAATTTAACTACATTCATATCCTCCTACCTTTGTGCTCTTGTTTTCATAAATTTTAATTATACATATATTTAAAACCCATCATACACTATTATTGTAATGAAGTTTTAGTAAGTCAATATCCATGTAGATTTACCCAGATGTTTCTCTTTTACATTATTCTCTATTACTGTCTGCATTACTAGGCTTCCATCTAAAATCACTTCATTCTATCTAAAGAATACTTTCTAGTATTAATTTCAGTGTGGCTTTGTTGACAATAAGTTCTCTCATTTTTTGTCTGTCTGGTATTGTCCTTCATTTTTAAAGAATATTTTTGTTGAGTATAAAATTATAGGTTGGCTGTGGATTTTATTTTTTAGCACTTTAAAGATGCATCTCATTGTTTTTATTTCTCTTGAAAAATCAGCTATTCATCTTATTAATAATCCTTTTAAGATAAAGTTTCTTTTTTAATCTAGGTCCCTGTAATATTTTCTCTTGGCTTTAGTTTTCAGCAACTTTTGGTTTTGTTCTTGTTTTTTTATTTATTGAAACATAATTGATTATACATATCTGTGGTGTACAGCATGGAATGTCTATATCTGTGTGCAATATGTGATGCTCAAATCAGCATAATTAGTATAGTCACCATTACACAATGTAATCACTTTTGGTGGCCCTTTTCCAGTTTCTCCCTACCCCAACTTCCCCCTCCCCCTTTCCCACCTCTGATGTCTTCAGTTCTGTTCTCTTCTTTTAAAAGGTTAAAGAATTATTGTGATTGTTATATCTTACTTTCTTTTTTATTTATTTGTTAATTTTTTAGCTACCAGTTATGAGGGAGGACATGTGATATTTCTCTTTCTGTGCCTGGCTTATTTCTCTTAACATCGCTTTCTCTAAGTTCATCCATATTGTTGTGAATGGCAGAATTTCATTCTTTTAATAGCAAAGTAGTATTCCCTTATGTATATATTCCACATTTTCCTTATCCAGTCATCCATCAATGGAAATATATGCTGGTTCCAACTCTTGGCTATTATAAATAGAGTTCAGCAGTTTCGTTACATACCAAAGTGTGTTTTTATTGATAGCATTCATAGTATTTCTTGAATTAGTGGTTGCATTTTTTCCAGATTTGCGAATTCCCTGACTTTATCTCTTCAGATATTTATTGACCCCATTTTCTCTCTCCTCTTGTTTTGGGATGCTAATTGCATGTATGTCAGACCTTCATCTGAGATCTTGATACATGATATACATTCAATGTCTTATGGTCTTTTCTGTACTGTACATCTTTTGTTTTCTCTCTATGCTTTCATCTAGATATTTTCTATTCAACCTATTTTCTACCTCACTAATCAGCTCATCCGTCTAATCTTTATTTTTTCCACCCATTTTATCTTAATTTTTTCATTATACATGTTTGTGGGGTACAATTTATTGTTTCAGTACATGCATATATTGCATAATGATCTAATCAGAATAGTTAGTGTATCTATCATCTAAAAATTTATCATTTCTTTGCGGTTATAACATTCAAGATCCTCTTTTCTGTCTTGAAATATACAATAAAATATTAGCAGCTATTTTCACCCTAGGGCACCAGAACTTATTCTTCCTATCTAACTGTAATGTTGTAAGTTTGTATCAATATTTATAATTAGCCTTTTTTTCTATTCATTTGTCCATTTTCCTGTTAAATATTCTATTGAGTTATTGATTTTAGTTTTTTCTTTACAGTTCTTTTTATATATGTCAGGACTATTTTTACATGCTGTCTTTTACTTTCTTAATGAAATTATTCAAAATTATTTTAAAGTTCATGTTTGATAATACTAGTATCTGGATCACACGTAGACCTTGGCCTGTTACCTTTTTTCACTCCCTTATTTTTTAGTAATTTGACTCTGGCATGCCTGCTAATTTTTTGTTGAAAATTTTATATTGTATATGAAAAATGTATAGAGGCTCTAGATACTGTTATCTTCCTATAAAAAGAATTTACTTTTGTTCTAGCAGGCAGTTAAATAGGGGCATTTTCACCTTGATCCAATTAGGGATTGAGATTATTAGAGGCCAGGCTTAAGTTTTTGTAAGGCCTGATCTATTTTTAGTTTGAACAGTCCGTCTGGGGTCTCAAATGAAGCCTAGGTTGTTTACTAGGACCTCTCCCCCATGGCAGACCCTGGACTCCACTTGTCTCTCTGTGGCACCATGAGACTTCAAAGGTTCTGCTTAAGTTTCTTAGTCTCGTCACATACACTTTTTATTTGGGTCATCAGTCTCAAGAACATATTAGGAATCAGAAAACATCTTGAGGGGAAAAATGGTAGTGAAGTTTGGGCTCACTTCTCAGCAGCTACCTTTTCTTTGGGATCTTGTCCTTTCCAGTCCTGTGTATGTTGTAGTACTGAACTCCAATGTTTGTCTGCCCAAGAGACCGCTGAAAGCTCTGGGCCACCACTTTCTGCTCAGTTTCTAGGCCTGCCATTAAGAATTGGCAGTGTGAAGAGAAAAACAGTGATGAATTTATAGCTTACCTCAACCTATTATTAACTTCTGTCCAGAACTTTATCTCCTAAAGTCCATGTTTCATTGTTCCCTGTCCTTCAAACAGCTGTTTTGTTTTTAACATACTATTTTAAGATCAGTTTTAAGTTTACAGAAAAATAGAGTGGAAAGTGCAGAGTCCCACATACTCTCTCTCCTGCCACTCCTCCTTAAACACACACACACACACACACACACACACAGAGTTTCCCCTATTATTAACATCTGGCATTAGTGTGGTACATTCATTGCAATTCATGACCCAGTATTTATACATTATTATTAACCAAAATCCATAATTTACATTAGTGTTCACTTTGTGTTGTGCATTCTATGAGTTTTGGCAAATGTATAATGACATGTATCCTCCATTACAGTACCATACAGAATAGTTTCACTACCCTAACCATCCCCTGTGCTCCACTTATTCCTCTCACCAAACCTCTGGCAACCTCATATTACAAATTTGCCTTTTTTAGAATGTCATATAGTCAGAACCATATGTTGCCTTTTGAAATTGCCTTCTCTCACTTAGTCATGTGTTTTTGAAGTTCCTTTATGTATTTTTATGACTTGATAGTTCATTTGTTTTAACCAATGAATAATATTCCATCATCTGCATGTACCTCAGTTTATTTATTCACCTACTGAAAGACACCTTGGTTGCCTCTAAGTTTTGGCAATTATGAATAAAGTTGCTTTAAACAATTGTGTGCAGGTTTTTATATGAACATAAGTTTTCAGCTCTTTCAGATAAATATCAAGGAACACGATTGCTAGATCGTATGGAAAAAAATTGTGTAGTTTTGTAAGAAAGTGACAAGCTTTCTTCCATAGTGGCTATACTGTTCTTCATTCCCACCATCAATGAATGAGTGTTCCTGTTTTACTCCACATCTTTGCCAGCGGTTAATGTCAGTGTTTTGGATTTTAGCCATTATAATATGTATATAGCAGTATCCCATTGTTTTTTCAACCAGCTGTTTTATATTTTAATCAAAATTTTGTTTTCAGAATAAGTATTGCTAAGACAAGCTTCTCCACCATACCAAAGAAGAATTTGAGACTTGCTCTCTCAGGTTCTAAGTTCAAAACTCCTGAGAAAGGGCTCTGATGGGCCCAAGTAGAACTCAGGCCCACTTCTGACATGGGAAATAAGATATGTAAGAGGATGACAACTCCCATTCAAACTACATGATTGAAGTGGGCAGCAACATTTCTTGGAAGACAGAAAAGAAGCATTCCCAAAAAGTGGAAAAGAATATTGAGCACTCCAAACAACAGATATCTATCCATTACAGTGCCATGCTAAAGAGTTTAAACTTCATCAGCTTTACCTTTAGCCTAATAATACATCCTTAATGCAGTGTATTGGCAATGACTGGGATGAAACACAGGAATAATTATTCATTTCAACTTTATCTAATAATGCTAGGTAGCTTTCATTATAAATAATTTATAAAGAATATTTCTAGCATCTGACAAAGGATTAATATCCATAATATACAAGGAACCCAAGTAATTACACAGTAAAAAAAACCCCAAATAACCCAATTTTAAAATGGGCAAAGGAGCTGAATAAACATTTTTCAAAGGAAGACATACAAATGACCAATAGGTACATGAAAAAATGCTCAACATCACTAGTCACCAGGGAAATGAAAATTAAAACCACACTGAGATATCACCTCACCCCAGCTAGACTGGCTATAATCAAAAAGATGGAGATTAACAAATGCTGGCAAGGGTGTGGAGAGAAGGGAACACTCCCGCACTGTTGGTGTAACTTTAAATTTGTACAACCACTATGGGAAACAGTATGGAGTTTTTCTCAGACAACTACAGATAGATGTTCCATATGATCCAGCAATCCTTCTTCTGAGTATATACCCAGAGGAATAGAAATAATCATGTTGAAGGGATACCTGCACTCCCATGTTCATCACAGCTCTGCTCACAATAGCCAAGACACTGAACCAACCTAAATGTCCATCAATGGATAATTGGATAAGGAAGCTGTGGGATATATACACCATGGAATACTACTCTGCCATAAAAAAGAATGAAATTCTCCCATTTGCGACAACATGGAAGAGTTTGGAGACACTTATGTTGAGTGAAATAAGCAAAGCACAGAGGGATAAATACCACATGCACTCACTCATATGTGGGAGCTGAGAGGCAGAAGGAAGGAAAGAAAAACCACAGTGGTGTGTTGAACTTGCAGAGGGAGAGAGCATACCTAGGGACATACAGTGGAGAGGGGGAAAAGGGGATGGGGAAGGAGGTCGGAGATCATTGGGTGGGGGACATGGGGTATAATCGCAATTTGTAGTAATGGGCATGCTGCCAGGATGGATCTAGCCATCACATCTTGAGCACAAATGGTGACAATCGGCTTTGTATCTCATGAATATTCATAACCAATAAAAAAATGTACTATGCAAAGAAAAAAAAAGAATACTTCTAAATCATTCATGCTTTTAGCATAGCATCATACGCATTTTTTTCACTTATAATTTTTAAATTGATATTGTTTCTGTGAGTTTGTAACTATTTTTCTTAATAATTGTGAGTATATTATGGGAATTTAGGATACAGTCTCTGGAGCCACAGTGTCTGGGGTCATACCCCAGCTCTGCCACTTGCTAGATTTATATTTGTAGATAAGTTATTTAACCTTTCTGTGCCTTATTTTCTTCACTGTAAATTGAGGATACTACTAATAACTTACCACATTGGGTTGTTATAAGGGTTAGATAATTAATATATGCACAACACCTGTGCATGCAAAACAAAAATATTTATTCTTATTATTCTATTATTAGATGAGCATGTTTAAGAACCAGCTCTTATATTAGTCAGTTTCATTGTTTTGAGTTTTGTAACTTATTAAATCTTTTTATTTTTTATTTTATTTTATTTTATTTTTTATTTTATTTTTTTTTTACTGTTTGGTTGTTTATTTTTAGAATCACCTCAAAGTATATAAGTATTTCTAATTATATGTTCATTGAAGGAAAAATCAGAACATTTAAAAAGAACAGCTACTCATTCCTACCACTTTTAAACATTTTCGTGTGTATGCTTTGCAGAATTTTTTTCTGATTTATATCTCTATTGTAGTTAACAGTGATGAGTTCACACTGCACAACTGTGTTATAACTTGCCTTTTTCTTTTTTTTCTTTCACTTTTTAAAATGAGGACTTTTATTAAAATCTGTGTTCTTAGACTATAATGTAAAAATTCACTTCTTATTTTCTTTCTTTATTATACATTGTTTAACTGTTTGTACTTGTTATTGATTAATTTTGGAGAATGGTTTAGAATTTGGACATAACATTCTTTTTTTTATGTTATGTTATTTTATTTTATTTTATTTTTTAATTTTATTTTGTCGATATACATTGTGGCTGATTATTGCTCCCCATCACCAAAACCTCCCTCCCTTCTCCCTCCTCCCCTCCCCCACAACAATGTCCTTTCTGTTTGCTTCTCGTATCAACTTCAAATAATTGTGGTTGTTATATCTTCTTCCCCCCCCCCCCCCCGGTATTTGTGTGTGTGTGTGTGTGTGTGTGTGTGTGTGTGTGTGAATTTATATATTAATTTTTAGCTCCCACCAATAAGTGAGAACATGTGGTATTTCTCTTTCTGTGCCTGACTTGTTTCACTTAATAGAATTCTCTCGAGGTCCATCCATGTTGTTGCAAATGTCAGTATTTCATTCGTTTTTATAGCTGAGTAGTATTCCATTGTGTACATGTACCACATTTTCCGTATCCACTCATCTGATGATGGGCATTTGGGCTGGTTCCAACTCTTGGCTATTGTAAAGAGTGCTGCGATAAACATTGGGGAACAGGTATAACTTCGACTTGATGATTTCCATTCCTCTGGGTATATTCCCAACAGTGGGATGGCTGGGTCGTATGGTAGATCTATCTGCAATTGTTTGAGGAACCTCCATACCATTTTCCATAGAGGCTGCACCATTTTGCAGTCCCACCAACAATGTATGAGAGTTCCTTTTTCTCCACAGCCTCGCCAGCATTTATCGTTCATAGTCTTTTGGATTTTAGCCATCCTAACTGGGGTTAGATGGTATCTCAGTGTGGTTTTGATTTGCATTTCCCGGATGCTGAGTGATGTTGAGCATTTTTTCATATGTCTGTTGGCCATTTGGATATCTTCCTTAGAGAAATGCCTATTTAGCTCTTTTGCCCATTTTTTAATTGGGTTGCTTGTTTTCTTCTTGTAAAGTTGTTTGAGTTCCTTATATATTCTGGATATTAATCCTTTGTCAGATATATATTTTGCAAATATTTTCTCCCACTCTGTTGGGTGTCTTTTAACTCTTTTAATTGTTTCTTTTGCTGTGCAGAAGCTTTTTAGTTTGATATAATCCCATTTGTTTATTTTTCCTTTGGTTGCCCGTGCTTTTGGGGTCGTATTCATGAAGTCTGTGCCCAGTCCTATTTCCTGAAGTGTTTCTCCTATGTTTTCTTTAAGAAGTTTTATTGTTTCAGGGTGTATATTTAAATCCTTAATCCACTTTGAGTTGATTTTAGTATATGGCGAGAGGTATGGATCTAGTTTCATTCTCCTGCATATGGATATCCAGTTATCCCAGCACCATTTGCTGAGGAGGCAGTCCCTTCCCCAGTGAATAGGCTTGGTGCCTTTGTAAAAGATCAGCTGGCAGTAAGTGTGTGGGTTGATTTCTGGATTCTCTATTCTATTCCATTGGTCAGTGTGTCTGTTTTTATGCCAGTACCATACTGTTTTGGTTATTATAGCTTTGTAGTATAGCTTAAAGTCAGGTAGTGTTATGCCTCCAGCTTTATTTTTTTTGCTCAGCATTGCTTTGGCTATGCGTGGTCTTTTATTGTTCTATATAAATGTCTGGATAGTTTTTTCCATTTCTGAGAAAAATGTCTTTGGAATTTTGATGGGGATTGCATTGAATTTGTATATCACTTTGGGTAGTATGGACATTTTCACTGTGTTGATTCTTCCAATCCAAGAGCATGGAATATCTTTCCATCTTCTTGTATCCTCTCTAATTTCTCTCAGCAGTGGTTTGTAGTTCTCATTATACAGATTTTTCACAGCCTTGGTTAACTCAATTCCTAAGTATTTTATTTTTTTGGTGGCTATTGTAAATGGGCAGGCTTTCTTGATTTCTTGTTCTGCATGTTCACTATTGGAGAATAGAAATGCTACTGATTTTTGTGTGTTGATTTTGTATCCTGCTACTGTGCTGAAATCATTTATCAATTCCAACAGTTTTTTTGTAGAGGTTTTAGGCTGTTCGATATATAGGATCATGTCATCTGCAAACAGGGACATTTTGACTTCATCTTTTCCAATCTGGATGCCCTTTATTTCCTTCTCTTCTCTGATTGCTCTGGCTAGTACTTCCAACACTATGTTGAATAGGAGTGGTGAGAGTGGGCATCCTTGTCTACTTCCTGTTCTTAAAGGAAAAGCTTTCAGCTTTTCCCCATTCAGGATGATATTGGCTGTAGGTTTGGCATATATGGCTTTAATTATGTTAAGATACTTTCCCTCTATACCTAACTTATAGAGGGTCTTTGTCATGAATGAGTGCTGAACTTTATCAAATGCTTTTTCAGCATCTATAGATATGATCATATGGCCCTTGTGTTTGAGTTTATTAATATGGTGTATCACATTTATTGATTTGCGTATGTTGAACCAACCTTGCATCCCTGGGATGAATCCCACTTGATCGTGATGAATAATTTTACATATGTGTTGCTGTATTCTGTTTGCTAGTATTTTAGTCAGGATTTTTGCATCTATATTCATCAAGGATATTGGCCTGTAGTTTTCTTTTTTGGTTATATCTTTACCTGGTTTTGGTATCAGGATGATGTTTGCTTCATAGAATGAGTTTGGGAGATTTGCGTCCGTTTCAATCTTTTGGAATAGTTTGTAAAGAATGGGTGTCAATTCCTCTTTGAATGTTTGGTAAAATTCTGCTGTGAATCCATCTGGTCCTGGGCTTTTCTTTGTTGGGAGCCTTCTGATAACAGCTTCAATCTCCTTTATTGTTATTGGTCTGTTCAAACTTTCTACGTCTTCACGGTTCAGTTTTGGGAGCTTGTGTGTGTCCAGAAATTTATCCATTTCCTCCAGATTTTCAAATTTGTTGGCGTATAGTTGTTTATAGTAGTCTCGAATGATTCCTTGTATTTCAGATGAATCAGTTGTAATATCGCCTTTTTCATTTCTAATTTTTGTTATTTGAGTCTTCTCTCTTCTTTTTTTTGTTAGCCATGCTAATGGTTTGTCAATTTTATTTATCTTTTCAAAAAACCAACTTTTTGATTCGTTGATCTTTTGAATTGTTTTTTGGTTTTCAATTTCATTCAGTTCTGCTCTGATCTTAATGATTTCTTTCCGTCTGCTAACTTTAGGTTTGGATTGTTCTTGTTTTTCTAGTTCTTTAAGGTGAAGTGTTAGGTTGTTCACTTGCCATCTTTCTATTCTTCTGAAGTGAGCGTGTAATGCAATAAATTTTCCCCTCAATACTGCTTTTGCAGTATCCCACAGGTTTTGGTATGATGTATCATTGTTTTCATTAGTTTCAATAAATTTTTTGATTTCCTGCTTGATTTGTTCTTGGACCCATATGTCATTAAGTAGAATGCTGTTTAATTTCCATGTGTTTGTATAGTTTCCAGAGGTTCGTTTGCTATTAATTTCTAGTTTTAATCCATTGTGGTCTGAGAAGATACATGGGATTATTCCAATTTTTTTGAATTTATTGAGACTTGATTTGTGACCTAATATGTGATCTATCCTGGAGAATGATCCATGTGCTGCTGAGAAGAATGAATATTCTGAGGTTGTTGGGTGGAATGTTCTGTAGATATCTGCCAATTCCAATTGGTCTAGAGTCTTGTTTAGATCTTGTGTTTCTCTACTGATTCTTTGCCTAGATGATCTGTCTAATATTGACAGTGGGGTGTTCAGGTCCCCTGCTATTATGGTATTAGTGTCTATTTCCTTCTTTAGGTCTAATAGAGTTTGTTTTATAAATCTGGCTGCTCCAACATTGGGTGCGTACATATTTATGATTGTTATGTCTTCTTGATGGATCAGTCCTTTTATCATTAAGTAGTGTCCCTCATTGTCTCTTTTTATGGTTTTTAGTTTAAAGTCTATTTTGTCAGATATAAGAATAGCTACTCCAGCTCGTTTTTCTTTTCTGTTTGCATGGTAAATCTTTTTCCATCCTTTCACTCTTAGTCTGTGTGAATCTTTATGGGTGAGGTGGGTCTCTTGTAGGCAGCATATAGTTGGGTCCTGCTTTTTGATCCAGTCAGCCAGTCTGTGTCTTTTAATTGGGGAATTTAAGCCTTTAACATTAAGAGTTGTTATTGAAAGGTGTTGATTTATTCCTAGCATTTTATTGGTTGTTTGGTTGTCTTAGGTGTCTTTTGTTCCTTGCTTTCTGATTTACTGTTTGTTTTCTGTGTTTGTTGGTTCCTTAGGTTGTAGATAGTGTTTTTGTTAGCTTGTTTTCTCTTCATGAATGCCATTTTTATTATACTAGCGGGTTTAGATTTTTCTTGGGTTTTTATGGCAGTGGTAGTTATTTTTCAGGAACTAAACCCAGTACTCCCTTGAGGATTTCTTGTAAGGGTGGTCGTGTGGTAGTGAACTCCCGCAGTTTTTGTTTGTCTGAGAAATATACTATTTGCCCCTCATTTCGGAAGGATAGCCTTGCAGGGTAGAGTATTCTTGGCTGGCAATCTTTGTCTTTTAGTATTTTGAAAATATCATCCCATTCCTTTCTAGCTTTTAGGGTTTGTGATGAAAAGTCTGATGTTAACCTGATTGGGGCTCCCTTATAGGTGATTTGACACTTCTCTCTTGCAGCTTTTAAGATTCTCTCTTTGTCTCTGAGTTTTGCCAATTTGACTATGGCATGTCTTGGATAAGGTCTTTTTGGGTTGAATACATTTGGAGATCGTTGAGCTTCCTGGATCTGAAGATCTGTGATTTTTCCTATACCTGGGAAGTTTTCTGCCACTATTTTCTTGAATATGTTTTCAATGGAATCTCCATTTTCCTCCCCTTCTGCAATACCCATGACTCGGATATTTGATCGCTTAAGGTTGTCTGATATCTCTCTCAGATTTTCTTCAATGTCCTTGATTCTTTTTTCTTTCTTTTTGTCTGCTTGTGTTATTTCAAAAAGCCCATCCTCAAGTTCAGAGGTTCTCTCTTCAACTTCGACAAGCCTGCTGGTTAAACTCTCCGTTGTGTTTTTTATTTCGTTGAATAACTTCTTCAGTTCAGCAAGTTCTGCTACATTTTTTTTCAGGACATTGATTTCCTTGTACATTTCCTCTTTCAGATCCTGTATACTTTTCCTCATTTCATCATGATGTCTAGCTGAGTTTTCTTGTATCTCATTCAGTTTCCTTAGAATTATCACTTGAAATTCCTTATCAGTTATTTCAAGGGCTTCTTGTTCTATAGGATCTAGAGTTTGAGATTTATTAACTTTTGGTGGTGTACTTTCTTGATTTTTTGTATTTCTGGTATCTTTTTTTTTGGTGTTTATTCATTGTGGCAGGGGGTTTTACAGTCCACCGGTTTGAGACTAATGACTAACTAGGATGTTGCTGTGGTTGCCAATTTCGTATGGCTCCCTCCGTGACTGCTCAGTTGGCCTCTAGTGCCTTGTGTGTGTGGTTGCCTCGGGTCTTGGGCTTCTCCGGGGAGCCACCTTTCTGGTCAGCTTGGACTCTGCTGGGCTGGTGGATCACGTACCACAGGGTGTGTGATCTCTGTTGAGCTTTCACTTCCTGTGCAGGACTTCTCCCTGTTCTTTGTGCTCTGGCCCAGGCTGTTAGATCGTGCAGTGGCGACCCCACCGGGTGTGTGGTTTCTGTCGATTCTCCGCCTCCCTGGCCGCACGTCTCCCCACTCTGTGCACACTGTGCTGGGCTGGGGCGTGTCTTCTGCACCCCTCGTCTATCAGCTGGGCCTTCAAGACCATGCTCGGCACCGCCTCGCCCAGGAAGTCTACCAGGTTTCTGCTAGGCACAGACGACCGGTCTCTCTGGGTGCCTTTGTAGCACTATGTAGATCTTTCTCGGGTCTTGTTCACCTTTGTATCCCCCCAGTATAATCCGAGTCTAGCGCCCACCTGCAGCCTGGTCTCCAGCAGGTTCAAGCGGACCTGGGAACTCTCCTACCACACTATTCCCAACCAGAAATTCATTAGGCTTTTTTCCAAACTGGTGGCTGCAGAGATGGTGTCTGCCTCCCAGTAACAGGGAGTTTACCTGGGGCCAGAGTCCAGGGTGTGGTGGAGTGACAGTCGGCCCGCCTGTACTTCCTTGCCCTCCTGACACTGGCCGGGGATGCCCCCCGACACCAGCCCCGCCAGAGAACCATGGAGGGAGTGGGAGGGGAGGCCGGTCCGCAGGCTCTGGAAAGCCCCGTGCCAGGCCAAGCAAGTGGGAGGGCTCAGTGATGGCCGACCTGGGCGGGGCTGCCCGCACCTGGGAAAATGGAGGCAGCACCCGGGCGGTGAGTGGCCTGGTGGTGCAGGCGGGAGCCGGGTGGGCATCCACCTCCCCTAACAGAGCTGGGCCAGGGGTCACTCACAGTGCTGTGCCAGGTCGGGCACTCACTCTGTCTCTGGTTTGTTGCCTTCCCAGTTCTCGGCCGCTGCCGCCTCGGGCTGTTCAGTCGCGGCGCGGCTCGGGCGCTCCCAGGAATCTTCTTTAATGCCGGCCTGAAACCTCGAATCCTGAATAGGGCAGCTGGCCACCTTCAGCACGGCCCCAGCCTCCAGGATCCTGTCTGCATCCACAGCAGCACTGACGCCGCGTTCCCTGTTTCAAGACTCACTTTTGCAGCTAAGAAACAGTTCTTTTCCTGCTCCACACTTCAAAGCTGTTGCCTGTAAATGAGGCAGTCTCTCCTGCCGGGGGCAAAGTGGCGGTCACCCCCCACGACCGGCCAGCAGCAGCAGTCCTCCCTTAAGAGATGGCAAGAGGAAGGTCCACAGGTTTCCCGGCTGCCTGAGGCCCAGTGGCCACCTTTTCCACCTCAGCTACTCCGCGCCAGCCGCCGCAGCCGCCGCCATCTTGAAAACCTCCATAACTTGCCTTTTTATATTAATTCTTTTTAAAAAATTATTTTTATATTCCTGATTTCCTTAAGTCTATCTCATTTTTCTCTTTTGAACTTCCTGGGACAAATATCTAGCTTACTGATTTGCTTTCTTCCTGACAATGAAATAAATTAATGTTTTACTTTAATTTATCTCTGATTACTGCTGCTTTCTCATTATCATTTTTTATGTATTTTATAACTGAAAGTTGTCTTTCTCTTTGACTCAAGAGTTTTTCAGTAAAATGGTTTTGTTTTGCTTTAGTTTCTAAATGCTTGGTTTTCACTGTTGCTCAGATGTTTACCTTTTGAGACCGGTTTCCAGTTTTATCACATGAAGTCCAAGAGTGTGGTCTGTATATTTTCTACTTTGGAGAATATATTAAATTTTCTTTAAAGCCTAATATATGCAGTATTTCTGTTAAAATTCTCTGGATATAAGGAAAGAAGTCATATTTGCTATAAATGCAGATTTTTATACATAACTATTACCTCATGTAAATGTCCTGTGCCCTCATTTATTTTTGACTTGCTTGATCTGTCAAGAAATGAGAGGGGAGGGGTGTTTCTATTTTCCATAACCATTGTGAAAGTTCTCCTTTCGTTAAAGCTATGATATCTGGCGCACAGTTTCATGATGTCACATCTTCTTGTGAATTTTGCTTTTATGGATGTGACAGGACCTATTAGTCCTATTTAGTATTTTGTGATTTTAACTCTTCTTTATCCAAAATACAATTACAAACAATTCTTTCTATGGTTTGTGTTTGCTCTTCCTAACCTTTTATACCTGGACTTTGTTTCTTGACTAGGTCATTATAAGTAACCTTTTTAATATGGGCATTTAACCACTTAAAATTAACTCTTAGGATGACATATATTGTCTTACAACTTGTCATAGTTTTTTTCTGGTTCCTTGCTATTTCCATCATTTTCTTCATTGTTTTCTACATAAATTTTTTTTCTCCAATAATTTTTTTTTAATTATGTCTGGTTATCTTTTAATATGTCAAAAACATATTTAAATCGACATTCATCTCTCAGCCTCAAAAATAGAACAAATTCTGTTGGTTTCCCCCATGTAAAATGAGATAATTAGCACATATGTATCTCTCCTTTTCCTTTTTCTGACTCTCCTTTATCCCATATTTATCAGTACAACCTTAAATGTTAAACCAGAGTCTTTTTTTCACTGATGCTTATTTCCCCCTGTTTTATTTCCATTTCCTGAGACAATTTTGCCAGAATTGGAAGCAGGAGAAAAGCGAATACAATGTGGTTTTTTTCCAGAAGGCCTCAAATGACGCTTTACCTGAAAATAATTATTTTACATACATACGTTTCAAAGAATCTGTGATGTCTCTGAAATCAGTTTTCATTTCATCTTAGCATTTAGTGTTTTGTTTTGTTTCCAAGTATAAATATATGCCAATGAAAGAGATAATAAAAGCACTTTAAATGTCTCATTATAAATCTTGTTAAGTTGTCAGCTTAAGAATGTTATTCAAAATTTAATGGTCTGATAGGAATTTAAGCTCTTTAGAAATCTGTTCTAAGAATCTCCCTGAAGTAAGCATAAAAGGAAGGTATGCTCATACTATTGCTAGAAGTTCTATATTTAAATTTCAAATAACAGTAGTCATAAAGCTATGAAAAGTGTAAGATTCTCTTTCTTCTTAAGAAAGGAAGGGGCATTGACTACTTTTGATTTAAAGAAAGAAAAAGGACACTAGAGAAGCAGAAAGACAAGTGACAGAAAGGCCATTATTTCTCCTCTAGCTGGCTAGAAATAGATGAAGAAGGAAATTGTCTAAATAAAAGAGGCAAGTCCTAGGGGTGAAAATTGACATCAACTTAGTACAAGCAAGGTAATTTACAAAGAACCCATCCAATTAAGCTCTAGAAATCCATTTGGAAAGAAATAAGTTGATTAGAATAAAGGCTTTTTGAGAAAGTTTTTGAATTTTGCCTGGAAATTTATGTCTTTAAAAGGCATTCCAGGAGACTGTTTTCCTGTTAAATGATTCAGTCATCTGTCTATTCTAACAAAAAGACTTCCTAGTCTGTGTTTTCAAATAAATCACAATTGAGTGGAAAGGTTTTGGTTGCAGGACAGGTTCCCCCAAAAGCCAATTCTGAGAAGCTCTGAATGCAGGAAGTTTATTAGGGAGTGCTCTCAGGATGAAGAAGGGAGGGTGAAAGAAATAGAAATTTTTGTATGTTTTGTTCACTTTTGTTCCCTCAGTGCCTGCAACAGAATCTGGTATGTGATATGTACTCAATAAATATTACATGAATAAATGGATATATGAAGGTCCCACCTGAAACAGACTCACATAAGTCAGGAGACTCATGTATAGATGTCACCACGCCTCCATGATCTGTGCCTACACCATTATATAATTGAAGACTCCCACCTTCAGGCTGGAGTAGGTAGTACATGTTTGGAAATTACTTGGCATTGCCTTTTGTTGGGATAATTTCAGTTTTCACTTGGTGTCTGCTTCTTGATGTCCGGAAGAATACATTTCATGATGATTTTATGAAAAGAACAGGTCTGGTTCAGAGTGGAAGTATAGCTAATGTGGCATATACTAAATACTGAGAATAATGGAGTTCCCTATAGTCAAACTAGACTATTTCCAGTTTGAAAAACTTCTCTAAACTTCACCAGATTCCTAAAATAATAGAGCACACAGTAGGGTCACAGAAAGACCAACATGACAACTGACATTCTAGAAGTCTTGGCCAGTGCAATAAACCAAGGAAAATAAGTAAAAGGCATCTGTGGGAATCCAAAAAGTTGTTATATACTAACAATTAACCATGAAAAATTCAAATTGTCTCATTCAGAAGCGAACCAAAAATTTAAAAATATTTAAGTATACATCTTATGAAATATTTGCAAGATATGTAGACTGAAACCACAAACTGATCTATAGACTCAATGCAATTGAATCCCAAAAATGATTTCTCGTGGAAATCAACAAACTGATTCTCAAATTTATATGAAAAGGCAAAGGAACTAGAATAGCCAGAATAATTGGGTCCCCACCCAATTATAATTGGGGAGGGTACACCTTAAATTGTGGGACATACTACTTAATTTCTAAAATTACTATAGCTAGTTATAGAACAAACTACCCCAAAATTACTTCAAGACAGTGTGGTATTGGAAAAAGAACAGACACATAGAGCAACAGAATAGAATAGCATCCAGAAATAGACCCACAGACATATGATCAATTGATATTTTTAGAGAACCTTTTATTTATTATATATTATTATAATAAGTAATAATTGAGCCTAAGGGTTAGTACACAATTTTTTAAATTAACTTTTTTGAGTAAATTGTGGGTTCACTAGCAACTGTAAGAAATAACAGAGAGATTCAGTTTACTCTTTATCCAGTTTCCCCCAATGGTGACATCTTGCAAAACCATAATGCAAAATCACATTCAGGATATTGGCATTGATACAGTCAAAATACAGAACATTTCCATCACCTCAAGGATTCTTTATTTTACCCTTTTCTAGCCACATGCACTTCTCTCCAGCCCCAATCCTCTCCTAATCCCTGGTAACCATTAATCTATCTATATTTCTATAAATTTGCCATTTCAAGAACACTATGTAAATAGAATAATATAGTATGTAACCTTTGGGGATTGGCTTTCTTTTTCTTTTTTTTTTTTTGTAATTTGTTTATTTATTTTTATTTTTACATTCTAAGATGTTGTTGCAGAGCAGTTGGGGGAGAGGGAGAAGGGAAAAGAGGGGAATAGGGTTGGAGGAGGAGGAACAAAGGAGGGGGGTCTTAGTCAAGGCCCATGGCACCCCTCTCATTGCAGCAGGGGTGCCCAGGGGGCTTCTGGCAACAGTTGGGTCCTGGCTGGGCTGGATGCAGACTTCAGCAGGGCGTGGCTGAAGCCCTCAGGCCCCCCACCCCAGGAGCCCAGGGCACTTCTGGCAGTGGCTTGGTGGTCATCACTGGGCTGGGTGTAGACATCAGAGGGCATGGCTGAGGCCTTTGGCCCCCCACCACCATAGCTTGGGAGCCCAGGGTGCTTCCAGTAGTGGCTTGGTGGTCATAGCTGAGCTGGATGCAGATGGTGGGATGGGGAGGCTGAGGCCCTCAGCATTCCCTGCCCTGCTCAGGAGCCCAGGGCTCTTCCCGTTGTGGCCTGGTGGTCATCACTGGACTGGATATAGATGTTGGAGTGGGGGCATGCCCCCCCCACTGCCTCAGTTTGGGAGCCTGGGGGTGTTCTGGCTCTTCTAGGTTTTATAGGTGGTCTTTGGTGGTGTTAGACCTTTACTGGTTAATAACAGAACTTTGTCTACGATCTGTGGTTGTTTTCTTTCAGTTCTGTGCTGGATTATTAGCTGCCCCCACGACTTAAACTCTGCATTGGAACTAATTTGTTGTCCTTTGGTTACTTCTAAAACAGGGGAACTTCCTGTGGGGACCAGCTCTTCAGCCCTGTGGTGGAGCTAAATTTTCTGCTTTGCTGCTGATTCTCTGGGGAAGCCTTTTTGTGCAGCTTAGGTTTTATTTGTTGACCTTGTAAGCACTTCCAGGTCTTGTGAGGTTCAGTACACCTGGGTTGTGTGGAAACTCTGGTCTGGGCTTGAGTCTCTTCAGCAAACTTCACCCCCTACAGTTCTATATTTCTGACCAGTCTCCACTGAGTGGGCCTGTACTGATTGGAGGGCAGGTCAGCTGCGCATGCTTGGCCCCAGTGTTCTCCCGGTTTACCCATCTCCCCCACCCCCCATACTCCAAGTACTTCCCATGGGACGAGCCATGCACTAGTCCCTTGTGATGACTCACCAGCCTCTGAGTGGCTCCTTTTTTCAGTTGTCTGTGGCCCTTCACTCCTATGTGGGTCCACGGGAACACTGTTAGTGGTCTTGCTGGCCTGGGGACCACCAAAGCCCTCTTTTCCCCTGCAGCCTCCAAGCAATTTCATACGAAGGGCACAGCTGCGGCTTTTGCCAGCTGTTTCGCCATGTGCTTACCTGGGCCAGCCTTGAAAGGGTTGGGGCTCAAAATAGTCGAAGCCATCCTTTCTTTCTCTCATCGTGGATTCTCCTGCCTTCACGAACTCCATAGGTCTCTCCTCCTCTTCCCCCGAGCTCTAGCAGCCTCAGCTTGGCTTTTGTTGCTTTTTAATAGTTGTAAATTGGTTGATTGTGAGAGAAGGTGATGCTGAGTACTGTCTTTTCCACCTTTTTGATTGGCAGTCTCGGGATTGGCTTTCTTCACTCAGCATAATTCTCTGGAGACTCATCCACGTCGTTATATATATCAGTGTTTCTTTCTATTGGTGAGTAATATTCCAGGGTATGAACATACCACAATTAGTTTAATCATTCATCCATTGCAGTACATCTGGGTCATTTTCACTTTTGGGCTATCACAAATGAAACTCCTATAGATATTCATGTACAGGTTTTTGTGTGAATGTAAATTCATTTCTCTGGGATAAATGTTTAGGAATGCAATTATTGGGTTGTAGAGAAGTTGCATGTTTAGTTTTTTAAGAAATTCCAAATTATTTTTCAAAGTGGCTGCACCATTTTATATCCATGCCAGCAATGTATGACAGTTCCCACTACTCTGTATCTTTACCAGCTTTTGATATAGTCAGTATTTTTTGTTTTATCCATTCTAATAGGTATGCATTGTTATTTCATTATAGTTTTAATTTGAATTTCCCTAAAGACCAATGATATTGAACATTTTTTGTGGGTTTTTTACCCTCTGTATATCTTCTTTAGTGAAGTATATGTTCAAGTTTCTTGCTCATTTTTTAATTGGGTTGTTTTTTTTATTATTGAGTTTAGAGATTATCTTTATGTACTAGATACTAGCCTTTTCTCAGATATGTGTTTTTCAAACATTTTTTCCCATTCTGTAGCTTTCAATTTCATTAACAGTATCTTTTGCAGAACAAAAGATTTTAACTTGATAAAGTCTAATTTACCAGTTCAGTTTTTTTTCTGTTGTAGATTGTTCTTTTGGTGTCATGTCTAAGAACTCTTTGCCTAATCCTGTCATGAAGTCTTTCTCCTATGTTTCATCTAAACATTTTACATTAAGATCTATGATCCATTTTTAACTATTCTTTTACATAAGATGTCAGGTTTAAGTGGAGGTTAATTTTTTTTTTTGCACATGGATACCCAATTGTTCCAACACATTTATTGCAAAGACTACCCTTTCTTCATTGAATTTGTACCTTTCCTTTGTAAATTATCAGTTGAGACTTATACTTCCAAGGAAATGGAGTACACATACTTCTTCCTATTCTTCCCATAAAGTATTAAAAACTAAAATCCTTAGATATTGAATATAAAACAAAAATAAGAAGACTCTGAACAGTAGAGAAGAAGACAGACTGGCTAAGGGCCTCAAGATTTGAGGAATAACTCAGTGGTGGGTTCCCTAGGTTTTCCTTTTCCTCATATATTCCAGACAAAGCTAAAGAAGACAGTGACCTAGAAATGCCAGCAGGCTCAGACAGGGGGGGAAAAAAAGGCCCAACAAAAGTTTGCTCTCTCTATCAGAAGGACCAGGAAAGGGATAGTCTAGCAAGACAGAAAACTTTAAGACAATAACCACTCTACTCTAGCCAAATACCACAGAAAAAGATGGGACTACACCTATACCAGCAAAGGCTGAGTAGGGAGCCCAGGCTTTCATTCTGATAAGACCGTATTAATGAACCCCAATACCCCCAATGGGGTGATACCAGAGAAGGCCAAGTAGGGTTCCAGGACTTTTTCCCCACCAGCAAGTAATGAGCCTTCTCTTGCTCCTTCATTCCCCCACTAGCCCATTGACTCAGAGTCAGTGGAGACCACACAAAGTGCAATGTATGCCCCCTGGAGAGGCCCAAGACCTATGGTGACCACGCACCCCAAGGTGCCAACACGACCGTGTAGGTAGGCCCCGCCCACCACCGCAACCAGACCCCATCACCAGCACGAGCGAGTGCCAGTGCATGCCGAACAGAGAGGCACCACCCCCAGGAGAGGCACAAGACCTGTGGCAACCACGTGTCCCAAGGTGCCAAGGTGACTGAGCAGGCACTGAGACAGCCTTGCCAAATTGGCAGTCCCAGCAGGATCCTAGCCAGACAATAGTGTCAAACCACTGGAATGTGAAAATCCCCTGCCACAATGACTTAACACCAAAGGAAAGATACCAGAAATGTGAAAAATCAAGAAAGTATACCACCAAATAGTAATAACTCTCAAGCTCTAGATCTTATAGAACAAGAAGCCCTTGAAATGTCTGACAAAGAATTTCGAGTGATAATTCTAAGGAAACTAAATGAGATACAAGAAAACTCAGGTGGACCACACAATGAAATGAGGAAAAGTATGCAGGACCTGAAAGAAGAAATGTACAAGGAAATCAATGCCCTGAAAAAGAATGTAGCAGAGCTTGCTGAGCTGAAGAATTCATTCAATGAAATAAAAAACACAACAGAGAGTTTAACAAGCAGACTTGCAGAAGCAGAAGAGAGAACTTCTGACTTTGAAGATGGGCTGTTTGAAATAACACAGGCAGACAAAAAAAAAAGAAAAAAGAATTTAAAACATTGAAGAAAATCTAAGAGAGATATCAGACAACCTTAAGCACTCAAATATCTGAGTCATGCATATTCCAGAAGGGGAGGAAAAAGGAGATTGCATTGAAAACATATTCAACAAAATAATGGCAGAAAACGTCCCAGGTATAGGAAAGACACAGATCTTCAGATTCAGGAAGCTCAAAGATCCCCAAACGAATTCAACCCAAAAAGGTCTTCTCCAAGACATGTTATAGTCAAATTGGCAAAACACAAAGACAAGGAGAGAATCTTAAAAGCTGCAAGAGAGAAGTGTCAAGTCACCTATAAGGGAGCTCCAATCAGACTAACATCAGACTTTTCATCACAAACCCTAAAAGCCAGAAAGGAATGGGATGATGTATTCAAAAATACTAAAAGACAGAGATTGCCAGCCAAGAATACTTTACCCCGCAAGGCCATCCTTCTGAAATAAAGGGCAAATAGTATATTTCTCAGACTAACAAAAACTGGGGGAGTTCACTACCACACAACCACCCTTACAAAAAATTCTCAAGGGAGTACTGGGTTTGGTACCTGAAAAATAACTACCACTGCCATAAAAAACTTAAGAAAAATCAAAACCCACTAGTAAAATAAAAATGCTAACAATGATGAGAAAAATAGTTTTTCTACAACCCAAGAAACCAACAAATACAGAAGACAAACAGTAAATCAGAAAGAAAGGAACAAAAGACACTTAAGACATCCAAACAAAAATCAATAAAATGCTAGGAGTAAATCAACACTTTTCAATAACAACTCTTAATGTAAAAGGATTAAATTCCCCACTCAAAAACACAGACTGACTGACTGGATTAAAAAGGAGGACCCAACTATATGCTGCCTTCAAGAGATTCACCTCACCTATAAAGACACACAGAGACTAAGAGTGAAAGGATGGAAAAAGATATACCATGCAAACAAACATGAAAAATGAGCTGGAGTAGCTATTCATATTTCTGATAAAATAGACTTTAAACTAAAAACCATAAAAAGAGATAAAGAGGGCCACTACATAATGATAGAAGGATTCATCCATCAAGAAGACATAACAATCATAAATATATACACACTCAATGTCAGAGTAGCCAGATTTATAAAGTGAACTCTATTAGACCTTTTTTAAAAAAGGAGATAGACACTAATACCATAATAGCTGGAGAACTGAACACCCTGCTCTTAATATTGGACAGATCATCTAGGCAAAGAATCAGCAGAGAAACACAAGATCTAAACACTCTAGACCAATTGGACTAGGAAGATATCTACAGAACCTTCCATCCAACAACCTCAGAATATTCATTCTTCTCATCAGTACATGGATCATTCTCCCGGATAGACCACATGTTAGGTCACAAATCAAGTCTCAACAAATTCAAAAAAATTGGAATTATCCTATGTATTTTTTCAGATCACAATGGATTAAAATTAGAAATCAATAACAAACAAAATTCTGGAAACTATATAAACACTTGGAAATTAAACAGCATGCTACTTAATGACATATGGGTCCAAGAAGAAATCAAACACAAAATCAAAAAACTGATTGAAACTAATGAAAACAATGATACATCATACCAAAACCTGTGGGATACTGCAAAAGTAGTTTTAAGAGGGAAATTTATCGCACTAAATGCTTACTTCAGAAGAATGGAAAGATGGCAAGTAAACAATCTAATACTTCACCTTAAAGAAGTAGAAAAACAAGAACAATCCAAACCTAAAGTTAGCAGATGGAAAGAAGTCATTAAGATCAGAGCAGAACTTAATGAAATTGAAACCCAAAAAATGATACAAAAGATCGATGAATCAAAAAGTTGGTTTTTTGAAAAGATAGATGAAATTGACAAACCGTTAGCATGGCTAACTGAAAAAAGAAAAGAGAAGACCCAAATAAGAAAAATTAGAAATGAAGAAGGTGATATTACAACTGATACCTCAGAAATATAAGAAATCATTAGTGACTACTATAAACAACTATATGCCAACAAATTTGAAAATCTGGAGGAAATGGATAAATTTCTGGACACATACAAACTACCCAAACTGAGCCAAGAAGATGTAGGAAATCTGAACAGACCAATAACAATAAAAGAGATTGAAGCTGGAATCTTCAATCAGGCTCCAACAAAGAAAAGCCCAGAACCAGATGGGTTCACAGCAGAATTCTACCAAACATTAGAGAAATTGACACCAATTCTCTACAAACTATTCCAAAAGACTGAAACTGAGGCAATTCTCCCAAACTCATTCTATGAAGCAAACATCACCCTGATACCAAAACCAGGTAAAGATACAAAAAAAAAAAAAAAAATCTACAAGCCAATACCCTTGATGAATATAGATGAAAAAATCCTCAATAAAATACTAGCTCACAGAACACAGCAACACATACATGAAATTATACACCTTGATCAAGTGGGATTCATCCCAGGGATGCAAGGTTGGTTCAACATATGCAAATTAATAAATGTGATACACCATATCAATGAAATCAAACACAAAGACCATATGATCATCTCTATAGATGCTGAAAAAGCATTTGACAAAATTCAACACTCTTTCATGATAAAGACTCTCTACAAGTTAGGTATAGATAGAAAGTATCTCAACAGAATTAAAGCCATATATAATAAAACCACTGCCAAAATCATCCTGAATGGGGAAAAGCTAGTTCCTTAAGAACAGGAACTAGGCAAGGATGCCCACTCTCACCATTCCTATTCAACATAGTGTTGGAAATACTAGCCAGAGCAATCAGAGAAGAGAAGGAAATAAAGGGCATCCAGATTGGAAAAGATGAAGTCAAAATGTCCCTGTTTGCAGATGACATGATCCTATATATTGAACAGCCTAAAGCCTTTACAAAAAAACTCTTGGAGTTGATAAATGGTTTCAGCAAAGTTGAAGGATACAAAATCAACACACAAAAATCAGTAGCATTTCTATTCTCCAATAGTGAACATGCAGAAAGAGAAATCAAGAAAGCTAGGCCACTTACAATAGCCACCAAAAAAATAAAATATTTAGGAATGGAGTTAACCAAGGATGTGAAAAATCTCTATAATGAGAACAACAATCCACTGCTGAGAGAAATTAAAGAGGATACAAGAAGATGGAAAGATATTCCATGCTCTTGGATTGGAAGAATCAACATAGTGAAAATGTCCATACTACCCAAAGTGATATACAAATTCAATGCAATCCCCATCAAAATTCCAAAGACATTTTTCTCAGAAATGGAAAAAACTATCCAGACATTTATATGGAACAATAAAAGACCACGCATAGCCAAAGCAATGCTGAGCAAAAAAAATAAAGCTGGAGGCATAACACTACCTGACTTTAAATGATACTACAAAGCTATAATAACCAAAACAGCATGGTACTGACATAAAAACAGACACACTGACCAATGGAATAGAATAGAGAATCCAGAAATCAACCCACACACCTACAGCTATCTGATCTTTGACAAAGGCACCAAGCCTATACACTGGGGAAGAGACTGCCTCTTCAGCAAATGGTGCTGGGAAAACTGGATATCCACATGCAGGAGAATGAAACTAGACCCATACCTTTCACCATATACAAAAATCAACTCTAAATGGATTAAAGAATTAAATATACATCCTGAAACAATAAAACATCTTAAAGAAAACTTAGGAAAAAACACTCTGGGAAGTGGGACTGGGCACAGACTTCATGAATACGACCGCAAAAGCACAGGGAACCAAAGGAAAAATAAACAAATGGGATTATATCAAACTAAAAAGCTTCTGCACAGCAAAATAAACAATTAACAGAGTTAAAAGACAACCAACAGAGTGAGAGAAAATACTTGCAAAATATACATCTGACAAAGGATTAATATCCAGAATATACAAGGAACTGAAACAACTTTACAAAAAAACAAGTAACCCAATGAAAAAATGGGCAAAAGAGCTAAACAGGCATTTCTCAAAGGTAGATATATGAATGGCCAACAGACACATGAAAAATGCTGAACATCACTCAGCATTCGGGAAATGCAAATCAAAACCACACTGAGATACCATCTCACCCCAGTTAGGATGGCTAATATCCAAAAGACTGTCAACAATAAATGCTGGAGAGGTTGCAGAGAAAAAGGAATTCTTCTACACTGTTGGTGGGACTGCAAAATGGTGCAGCCTTTATGGAAAATGGTATGGAGTTTCCTCAAACAATTGCAGATAGATCTACCATATGACCCAGCTATCCCACTGCTGGGAATATACCCAGAGGAATGGAAATCATCAAGTCGAAGGTATACCTGTTCCCCAATGTTCATAGCAGCACTCTTTACAATAGCTAAGAGTTGGAACCAGCCCAAATGTCCATCATCAGGTGAGTGGTTACAGAAAATGTGGTATATCTACACAATGGAATACTACTCTGCTATAAAAAAGAATGAAATACTGCCACTTGCAACAACATGGATGAACCTAGAGAGAATTATATTAAGTGAAACAAGTCAGGCACAGAAAGAGAAATATCACATGTTCTCACTTATTTGTGGGAACTAAAAATAAACAGATAAATACACAAACTGGTTTGGGGGGGGAGAAGACACAACAATCACAATTCCTTGAATTTGTTATGACAAACGAACAGATTTGAGGTTGTTCTGAGGGAGGGGGAGAGGCAGGGGAGAGGGAGGTTTAAGTAATGAACCACAATAATAAACCACATTGTATATTGATAATATAAAATATATATTTTTTAAAAAGTACAATGTATTAGTCCATTTCTGTTGCTTATAAAAAATACCTAGAACTGGGTAATTTATAAGTAAACAAAATTTATTGCTTACAGTGTTGAAGGCTGGGAAGTCCACAGTGCAGGGAACACATCTGGTGAAGGTCTCGGTGGTAGTGACAGTGACCCAGGGGTCTCACATGACAGAAATGGTGGAGCACAGAGAGAGAGAGAATCTCACTGCTTTCCTTTTAAAGCCCTCAGAACCACGCCCATGGCCACCATTATTAATCCATTCTTTAGGCTTGGTCCTCAGAATCTAATCACTTCTTCAAGGTCCCACCTTTCCATTACCATAATAGGATTTCCCATCCTCTTAACAGTCACAATAGGGATCAAGCTACTAATACATAAAATTTGGGATAACAAATTCATTTCAGGGAGGAATGGAGGAAAAAGAGAAAAGAAAAACAAAGACCAAAGATAGAAAACAAAAAAATAAAATTGAATACTAAAGAATCCCATTAACATATCAATAACTACATTAAGTATAAATTATCTAAATATGCCAACTAAAAGACAAGGATTGTCAGAATGGATTAAAAAATATATGACCCAGTTATATGCTGTCTATACAAAACTCACTTCAAATACAATGATATATATAAGTTGAAAGTAAAAGAATGAAAAAAGATATAATAGAAGAAAATCAGGAATAGTTATATTAATATCAAATAAAATGGACTTAACAGTAAAGAAAATTACTGAAAAAGAATATTTTATAATAATAAAGAATCAATCCACCAAGAAGACATAGCAATTCTAAATATGTATGCACCAAATAATAGAGCTGAAATATATGTAAAGTAGAAACTGATAGAACTTAAAGAATAAATAGAAAAACACACTTATAGTTGGAGACATCAATACACCTCTTTTAACAATTGATGGAATAACTAGACAGAAAAACAGCAAAGATATGGTAGAATTCAACAACATCACCAAAAGGATCTAATAGATATTTATAGAATACTTAACTACAGTAGAAGACACATTTTTTCCAAGTGCCCACATAACATATATGAAGTTAGGCAATATCATGGGCCATCAAACAAACCTCAGCAAATGTAAAGAAACTAAAATCATACAGAGTGTGTTCTTTGACCACAGTAGAATCAAACTAGAAATCAATAAAGAATAACAAAAATATCAATAATTAGAAACTGAGCGACATAATTCTACATAATCCATGAGTCAAATCCATGTATTTTTCAAAAAATACATTTAAGTGAACAACAGTGAAAATACAACATATCAAAATCTGTGAGATGCAGCTAAAGCAGTGCTGCTGAGAGGAAAATTCATAGCATTAAATTCAAAGAGAAAAAAGTCTCAAATCAGTAATACAGTCTCACTTCAAAAATATAGAAAAAGAAAATCAAAATAAACCCAGAGCAAACACAAGAAAGGAAATAATAAACAGAAATCAAAGAAACTGAAAACAAAAACAATAGAGTTCCTGAGCGGCCAATGATAAAGTGTGGCTAACATCATCTGGCCATCATTCTATATTCTTAGTTGTCCAGTTTCTCTTCGGTAGTTGATGCTTTCTAACGGGCATTAGCATATGGTACAAAAACTTCACACTTTGTCCCACTCCCATGTGTTCATCCATATGCCTCTATCCCATACTTCTGGTCTCTAATCTTCTAATCTTGGGCCCCAGATCAGATGGTCAGGTCATTTTCCATTGCCCTGGAATCCATATAGATTCTCACTTTGGGCTAAAACATAAACTGGGTGTGCTGCTTGCTGTGAGGTATTCGCCCAGGAAAGGAACCAAACACTTAATTAGGAATTTAACACTCTATTAGCCAGTCAGCAACTGCCTCCCCTAAGTATTTTGGAAGAACAGCAACCAGCCTTAGTCTGATGGAGTTTAAAAAGGCAAAAACCACATCCCATTGGCACATGGATTTGTCCAGGTGTACAAAATAAGCTAGGTAGCTAGGTTACAGAAGCCAGAAGTGAGCCATTAAAGCAATCAAGCATACAAATTTTCTTTGTGTATGGTTCTTGTTCCTATGTAATGGTTTGTTCCTATATAATGGTTCACTGTGTATGTTCCTATTTCCATGCAACAGTGTTTGTTTCTATGAGGTCGATGGTTTCTCATGTAGAGGGCGGTAGTCTGCTAATGAGTACCTACCTAAGAAGATGGCATTGGTATTGCTCAGGGTCCTCTGTTATATGCGCACAACTCTGCTCTTTCCCTTCCCACTATCTTTCAGGGCCACTCTGGAACATGTCTATAATGCTGCCATCATCCATACAGGCATGTATCCATGACCAAAATAATCCAACCACGAATCAAAGCTTGGTCTTTGCTTCCTCTTTCATCTGGTTGTATGGGATCACCCATATGGCCACAGGCACAAGAAGAGGGAGGGGATCTAATGCAACTCATGTAGGTAACATGAGGATTAGAATACATGCTCATGAAGCTTGCTCATGCTCTGATCCTGCTTGTCTTCAATCCAGATGTACTATTTCTAGTCTGCTGCTGGAACTCCAATCTCTTGACTTGATGGCTTCAACAGAATCGTATATATAGACAAGTTCCTGAGTAATTGTCACTTGATGCTTCATAGACAAGCAATCTCTCTCTACCAGAGCCCAGAAACATGTCAGAAGCTATTTTTCGAAAGGTATTTAATTTTGTGCTGTGGAAAGCATGGCCTTGATTCATAATTCTGTAAGCAATATACTACATCTTTTCCTGTTACTGACATCTCCAGCACCATAAGGTCTTCCAGATCATATGATCAAAGCAATAGGACTGCTTACACCACAGTCTGGACCTACTGCAGAGCCCTTTCCTTCACTGGGTCCTACTCAGCTGACAACCTTCTGTGTCACCCAATATATAGGCATATCAGTATTCCTAGGTGAGGAATGTATTGCCTCTAGAACTGCAAAGAGGGCTACGATGCATGTGCCTCAGTTTTTGTGGTAAGGAATTCAGGATGCATGCAGTTTGCTTTTTACTTTGGAGAGGATATACTGGTATACCCCTGACCACTGGATCCCCAAAAACATCATTGAAGTTTTGTTCATTGGACTTCTAAAAATCTTCACTGAAAATTCAGGCAGCTTCTTGAATCTTTGTAGGATTTATCTCCAAATCTCAAGGGCACACATTTTACCAAGGCATCCAGTGTAATAGCCACATCTTGTTTGACCTGCCTGATCAGCATAAGATAATTAATGTAATGGATCAGTGTGATGCCCTGGGGGATGACCAAGCGGTCTAGATCTCTTTGGACTGTATTATAATAAAAGATAGGAGAGTAAAAATAGCCCTGAGGCAAAACTTTAAGTAAAAATTGTCTGCTCTACATGAGTATAACTGTTTCTGACCTTTCCTGATTAGGATGGAAAAGAATGCATTTGCCATATTTATTAGTCTGTTTCTGTTACTTATAACAGAATACCTGAAACTGGGTAATTTATAAAGTAATGATTTTGAAGGCTGGGAAATCCATGGTCCAAGAGGGCATCTCGTGAGGGCATTCTTGGTGGTGAGCTGACTCTCTACAGCAACTCAGGGTATCATATGATGAGAATGGGCTGAGCAAGACTGAGTTGTCTCACTCCCTATCCATATAAAGCTACAAGAACTACACCTATTACTCCATGAATGGATAAATCCATTCACAAGGGCATAGTCCTCATAATCTAATCACCTCTTAAAGGCCCCACCTTTCAAATACCATAAGTGGATTTTCCACTCTCACCACAGTTACAATGGAGATCAAGTTTCCAACACATGAACTTTTAGGAGTCACATTTGACCCATAGCAACTTATCAATGTAACATTCCTGCTCTACCAGTGATATCTGTCTAACACAGAAGCTGAGATCAGGGCTACTATTTGGTGAAGTCTGTAGTCATCTATACTTCTTTATCTCTTTAATGGTGGCACTAATCTCTATCACATTCCCCCCATCCTACACAATGTGATCTTGTTTGGTGGGGGCGGTTGTAGATATTTCTACTTGTCCTTCCCCACAATGATAACTCTTGCTCTACAGGACAAGTATTCAATGTGGAAGTTACTCCAACTGCCAGGTATATCAATTTCAATCATATACCTGGGGACTGAGAAAATGGCCATTGGGGAAGGTTTGTAAACCAAGTGGGTCCATTTTGAGCCAGGCTTTAATCAGGATTCCATTTATCACCTGGTCCCTAGAAGCCTCCACTCTAACAGGGGTGCCATGAAGATGCTTTGGGGCTCCAGGTATCAATGTTAACTCAGAACCTGTGTCCAATAATCCTGGGCATTCCTCTTCTCCCAGCTATTCCAAGAAAGTGCCCCCAAGTCTACAAATCATTGATTATCTACAGTCATCTTTTATCCCCTTTGATCAATCATCCACAAAATTCAATCTCCCTTCCTCAGGCCAATACATGCTCGCTGATTCTTAGAACTCTTTCTCTGTGTTACCTCTGTCCTCCTTTGTCTGGCCCAGCACTTTTCCAGTTGGATTCCACTGGGATTTAACCTTAGTTATGCTTGGTAGCCAAGAGAGGAGATGAGGACAGCTCCTGAGGAGGGCACCTTTTACTTTGAAGGAGTGGAGCTTCTGAAGCACCTTCCAGCACCAGGAAAGAGTGGGCCACCTCTGCAAACTGAGAGTTCAGGGGTATCCATCCAGATTTTGCCATTTCACATTCCAGTGTCTCAGATTTTCCCAACCTAGGCCCTGACTTTGGCATAACAAACCAGCCTCGACTGACCATTCACACATATCTGGAGCTCTGCACCTCTAACTATCAGATCTTCTAAACTTGGCTAGGTCTGCTGTTCTACTGCAACAGATAAAGGCCTTTTTATAAAGTACCAGAAAGACTCTCTGGATCTCACACTTACTCTTTAACTGCTTGCTAATTGACATCTCTTTCTTACTATCCTTTCAGCAGGGTAATAATATAACTTAGCAGTAGCCAGCCCACTGAAATATCTTTGAAGGCATTATTTACCCATATTTTTAAATGTCTCCATCATCATACCTGAAAAGGCATTACTCTCCACTGGGCAGTATTTCCAAGTCACGCCAGATGGAATCTTTAAAAATAGAACCATCACCAAGTGCCAGGTACTATCCATATCACACAGACTACTGAGGAAGGTGGCACTTTGCCAGCTAGATGGTGAATAAAACAATCCAGTGGCCTATCTTACTGTCTATTTTCTAAGACTGTGCTTGACATCACTTATGTGATTTTGGGTCCTCCAGAAGCCAACATCAAGGCAGAATTAGAGGGGCAAGGTATTTACTGGGGAAATACCTGTGAGGAAAAACTGAGAGGGTGTGAATGGGGCCTGGAAGAGCCATCACACCCAATGAAGGACTGGTCTCTGTAGAGAGAGGAAAGGAAAGAAGATTGGGTAGCAAAAGTCTTAGACTCTCTCTCTGCTGCAGTTTCAGCAAAGCAAATGGGAAGTGTGAAGCCTGTCTCACAGAAATGTCCCTGCCTTAAAATCCTTGCCATGCTTAACCACTGCCTGGGAGCAACTTGTTGGGAAGAACTGCCTCATACAAATGCAGCAGTCAATTCTCAACTCAGCATGGCTGGGCCATCAGTCAATTATGCCCTTTGTGGTAGGAAATCTGAGAAGCATATTTTCATGGCTGCCATAGATATAGTCCCTGACTTAGGAAATTTGATATCACTCCAGTAGCATACCACTGCCAAGCCAAACATTCTCCCTGTAATAAAATGCTACATTAGTGTTATTTCCCTCTCCACTCCCAGGGTTTTCAGCCTTCCTACTCCCACAGGCCTACTCCCAAAATCAAAACTATGCTTTCACTATTTTATAAGTTGACCCCCAAAGATTCCTAGATTACCCAAGACTTTCCCCAAATTTTAACCTTTCTTCTGTTAAATCGAACTAAAAAGTTTTGGCCTCTGACAGCCTCCAAACTCACTCTTGAGCTCTTCTGTATGAATTGTAAGCTAATTTAGGACATAAGCCCATGGGCAAGTTGAAAAACTAACTTAGAAGTGTGCTTCTGTGATGATAGCTGAATCTCAGCCAATTACAGGTAGTCAACTCTCTATACCTCACTTCCTTTTTCTGTACCCTAACTTTCCCTTTTCCTATCTGTAAATCTAACCAACCACACACTTTAGGTGTAGTCGCTCTTAATCTGTGTCAACTGTAGGTACTGCCTGATTCACAAGACTCTTTCTTCTTTTCTTGCTCAAATTAAACTTTATTAAATTCAATTTGCCTCAATACATTCTTTTAACAGATTGGTGCCAGAAGTGGGATCCAAAGTAAAACTGCACAGACCCCCCAGGAAAATCAGTGATCAGATGAGATACCCATGGAGCAAATTATGCTCAGAGCTCTCTTGCTTGCTACTGGACGTTCTGGGTGAGTTTTCTCTCAGAGTCGGAGCTCCACTAATATTGTGTTCTGAGCTCTCCAAGTTTATTTGAGCAATATTTAGACTGAGATGGGTCCAGGATAAGATTGGATTGGGTAATTTAGCTGGATTGTAGAGGTCTCAGACCTCAGGTAGATAACTTTTAGATAATAGGTTTGTTTCAATCCAAGGAGTCTGGGACTCCACCTTCTAGGACTCCAGTTAATTTTACGTATAAAACTTATTGACCCAGCATGTGTGTACTTTTAGAGATAGTTTGGAATTAAAATAAAACAATAGGAAAGTTTAAATTTGGATAAAATTTTCATTGTGAGGTATATTGGAAGAAGGGAATCAAAAACTCTGCAAAAGCAAAAGAATGTATTCTTTAATTCTATTACAGAGGCAATGTAATAGACTAAGTGAATCAAAAATTGCCTCCTTAACAGATCTTTTCAAAAAGGAAATGAAAAACTTAAGCAACAGAACAAGTGACAAGACAAAAGAGAACTGTACTTAGAACTAACCCAAACTGTTCCTCCTCTTTATCTTTCTCTACCTAAATACTCTGAATCCACTAACCTTTTAGGTAAATTACATTTTCACCCTGAGGATGATGAAAAAGAAGAGGTTAGACAGGTGCCTTATAAGGTAAAACCTTCTGATTAACCAGGCCTTCCTGCTATAACTACCTTTACTCCATGGTCTAAAACTGAGCTTAGAGTCACTGCAAAAGATTTCCCTTACCCAAGGGAAAATCCTTGAAAAATTACTGAGGAATTTAGAAGCCTGATAGAAGCCTACAATCCAGGATTCCCTGAACTTCACATAAGATTAGAGCCTGGTGAATCTTGAAACTAGATGGTGGCAGCATGATGAGACAAACTTGAGGAGGATATTAAAGAACCCTTCAAAATATCCTCATGGAAAGGACCAAAAGGAACTAGAAAAATTGCTGAGAACCTTTTCAATTTAATTCCTAAGATTTTTCCACAAAAAAAAAAAAAAATTGATTAGTCCATCATACAATCTTGCAAGCAAAAAAAAAGAAAGAAAAAAAGTGTTTCAGATTACAGAACTTACTTAGAAACACATAGAATTCTGGTCTCAAAACAGAGCAAGGAGTATTTCCTGCATGGACTGAAACAGCACTAATTGCACTATTTATAAACGGACTTTTCCCTGAACTTAGTAGTTTGATTCAAAAGCACAAACCAGGATGGGAAGTTACAGATATGACAGAATTGGTGGTCTTAGCTGAACATTTTGAGAAGGCTCTCGAGCAAGAAAAAAAAAAGCTAACAAGCTTATGTCTCTCCAATTATACCAGTTACAGTGGCTGAGACTAAATGGACCTTCTTATGCTTATTTTAAACCACAAGCAAGAGGTCTTAGAATGTGAAATTCTTTACCTCGAGATGTCTGCCATTTTTGAAGATGGCCAGGATACTGGAAGCACGATTGTTCCCTTTTTCATCAGTCCACAGGAATTCTCCCCACTTTAGGTCAAACTATTTCCCCACTAGCAGCAGCCAAAGAAATTTTAGCCCTCCTGATGATAATCAACACTGATGAGGTTCCAAGGGATTCTCCTGTAAATTGCTCCCTTAATGCCCTTAAATACACAAGGAGAAATAGGAGTTGAAATTAATAGGGAACCTTGTATAATACTGGTGGATACTGGAGCCACCCTATTTATCATAAACCCCACTTTAGTAAATCAATAAATCCTTCAGAGGAAAAAGGTCATTTTTGTGGTAGGAATTTCAAGTCAAGTTCAAGAGGTTCCCATATCTAAACCTGTCCAATTGACTTTGGGACGATTTTCAGAAAAAACAAACTGTTTTACTATGTGATACTGCTCCAGTAAACTTGCTAGGGTGTGACTTACTTTCAAAGCTAAACGGGCATATAAAATTCTCCTCAGAGGGAGAAATAATCTTAGAGTTTCCTGTATCTCCTGAACCAGAACTGTTATGCTGTCTATAGGTGGAAATTGATAAGATCAAAACCAAACTAAGGCCTATAATACCCAGGACCTTTCTAAAATACCTGAATGCTTATGGGTTTCTTCCTCAACTGATAAAGGAAGGATTTAAAGTATGGAACCCATAAAGATCCAAATAGATCATCCTAAACTTTTGCCTAAATTACCCCAAAATCCACTAAAACCCAAAACAATTCAAGGGCTCTTACCAATCATAGAAGATTTAATTAAACAAGGACTCATAATTACATGTACCAGTCCTTGTAACACTTCTTAACACTATTGTTAAGAAACCAAATAGTCAGAGCTGCAGATTTGTTCAAGATTTACAGGCAATTAATAAAATTGTGATATCAAGGTTACCTTTGGTCCCAAATCCTACTATTTTATTGTCTAATGTGCCTGCTGACTCAAAATGGTTCATAGTAATAGACCTCTGCTCAGCTTTCTTTAGTATTCCAGCCAGTATTTGTTTGCCTTTACTTGGAAAAATCAACAGTACACCTGGACTGGGATGCCACAAGGGTTTACCAAAGCCCTTTCATATTTTTCCCAGGTACTGCATCAGGACTTAAAAACCCTACAGATTCCTTAAAAGTCTACTTTTTTTCAGTATGTAGATGACTTGATGTTATACTCTCTCACTAATGAGTGCTCTGAAATTGACACAATTTACCTTTTACAGCACCTTGTACATAAAGGTCATAAGGCTTCAATGGAAAAACTTCAGTTCCCAAGACAAAATATTCACTACTTGGGACATGACTTGACTGCTGAAGGGATTTCCCTGTCACTTGAGAGAATAAAAACCATTCAAAGTTTTCCTCAGCCATCAAAAAAAAAAGACAGTTAAGGGGTTTTCTCAGACTTGCAGGTTATTGCAGATCCTAGGTCCCAAATTCTTCTTCAGTGGCCTCACCATTATATGAACTCACTAGAAATGCAATACCAGAGCCTTTACCATGGGAAGAAAGTTATAAGCAGGCTTTTAACCAAATGAAATTGGCTTTACAACAGCCCCCAGCTTTAGGACTTCCAAATTATACCAAGCCTTTTACCTTGTTTGTTCATTAATGCAGCAATAAGGCATTAGGCGTTCTTACCCAAGAACATGGGGGGAAACAGGCCCATTGCATATTACAGCCTGAAATTAGACCCAGTGGATAAGTCATATCCTAATTGTTTAAAATCAGTAGCAGCAGCAGCCAAGTTAGTAGAAGCTTCATCTGATATGGTTTTAGGGAATGAACTTCATTTGTAAGTCCCACATGCTGTAGAAAGTCTATTAAATTCCAACCAATCTCAGCATTTTTCATCAAATAGACTAACGTTTTATGAAACTCTTCTTATCTCCTTCTAATCTTCACCTAAAGTGCTGCAACCTACTTAACCCTGCTACTCTATTTCCTCTGCCTGGTGGTGGTGAGTACCACAATTGGATAAGTATAGTATCAGAAATAGTGGTCCCTTGTGTTGATTTACAAGATACTCCACTGGATAATTCTAAGTTAGTTAACTTTTTGTTCATGAATCCTGTGCCAAAAACTCAGAAGGAAAATATCAATCAGGGTATGCTATTACCACCAAAAATGAGTTAATAGAGAGGGGGAACTCTTCTGCAAATTAAGTCAGCTCAACTTGTGGAGTATTTTGCTCTCACACAAGCTTGTCATATTTATACAGCTAGCAGATATGCTTTGGGAGTAGTACATGATTTTGGCATGTTATGAGAACAATGAGGGTTTCTCACTTCTATTGGGACCCCCATCAAAAATGGACTCCAGCAGATTAACTCCTTTCTGCCAACTTGTTACCATCACAGCTTGCCATTATTAACACTGAAGCTCATACCAGTAGAACTGAATCTGAATATCAAAGAGATGCATTAGTAGATTATTATGCCAAATCAGCTAGTGCTTAAACTGTCAGGATATACAGTCTGAATAACTCCATAAGATTGATCCGAATCAGCTCCCTTATCATGACCTATATAATAAAGTGCAGTGTACCCAATTTGGAAAAACAAAATTGGCATCTAAGAGGATGTAAACTCCATGTTAAGCATGGACTCACGGAGGACCCAGATGTCCACCTGGTCCTTCCTGCGTCTTTAACGCTTCCACTGTTAAAAGCTCAGCACTCCAAAACTCATCATGGAGCAGACAAAATGATCCAAATTATGAGAAAAAATATTGGTGGCGTGACTGTTCCAATGTTTGGTTTGTCAGGTTCATAATCCTGGTAAGGCAATAAAAACTTTGAATGGTGTATTTCCAACACCTGATGGGACATTTGAACATTTACAAGTGGACTTCATTCCGCTGCCACTCTCAGTGGGGTTTCAGTATATTCTTGTAATAGTTTGCATGTTTTCTGTCTGGATAGAGGCTTTCCCATGCAGAAAAGCTGATGCTGTGACAGTAGCTAAGAAATTATTAAAAAATGTGTTTCCCAAGTGGTGCTGGGAAAATTGGATACTCATATGTAGGAGAATGAAACTAGACCCGTACCTTTCACCATATACCAAAACCAACTCAAAATGAATTAAAGAATTAAATATACATCCTGAAACAATAAAACTTCTTAAAGAAAACATAAGGGAAACACTCCAGGAAGTAGGAGTGGGTACAGACTTCATGAATAGGACTCCAAAAGCACGGGCAACCAAAGGAAAAATAAACAAATGGGATTATATCAAACTAAAAAGCTTCTGCACAGCAAAAGAAACAATCAACAGAGTAAAAAGACAACCAACAGAGTGAGAGAAAATACTTGCAAAATATACATCTGACAAAGGATTAATATCCAGAATATATAAGGAACTCAAGCAACTTTACAGCAAAAATACAAATAACCCAATTAAAAACTGGGCAAAGGAGCTGAATAGGCATTTCTCAAAGGAAGATATACGAATGGCCAACAGACACATGAAAAAATGCTCAACCTCACTCAGCATCTGGGAAATGCAAATCAAGACCACTTGGAGACACAATGTCACTCCAGTTAGGATGGCTAACATCCAAAAGACTGAGAATGATAAGTGTTGGAGGGGTTGTGGAGAAAAAGGAGCTCTCCTACACTGTTGGTGGGGCTGCAAAGTGGTGCAGCCTTTATGGAAAATGGTATGGAGGCTCCTCAAACAACTACAGATAGATCTACCATATGACCTAGCTATTCCACTGTTAGGAATACATCCAGAGGAATGGAAATCATCATGCTGAAGGGATACCTGTACTCCAATGTTTATTGCAGCTCTATTTATAATAGCCAAGAGTTGGAACCAGCCCAAATGTCCACCATCTGATGACTGGATAAGGAAACTGTGGTACATCTACACAATGGCATACTACTCTACTATAAAAAAAGAACAAGGGCCGATCCCATGGCTCACTCGGGAGAGTGCGGCGCTGGGAGCGCAGCGGCACTCCCGCCGTGGGTTCCAATCCTATATAGGGATGGCCAGTGCGCTCACTGGCTGAGCATGGTGCGGACGACACCAAGCCACGGGTTGCAATCCCCTTACTGGTCACAAAAAAGAATAAATAAATAAATAAATATCAGCCTAAACTAAGCTTTCCTTTAAAAAAAAAAAAAAAAAAAGAACGAAATACTACCATTCGCAACAACATGTATGGACTTAGAGAAAATTATATTAAGTGAAACAAGTCAGGCACAGAAAGAGAAATACCACATGTTCTCATTTTTTTGTGGGAGCTAAAAATAATAAATAAACGCACAAACAAATCGGGGGTGGGGGTGGAAGAAGACAGAATAACCATAAAAATTCCTTGAACTATTTAAGTCAAGTGAACAGCTATGATGTCGGGGGGAGGGGAGGGGATGGAGAGGAATGAGTAAAGGGGCATGAAAATCAACTACAATGTATATTGAGAAGTAAAATTTTAAAAAAATTTTTTTAAAACATAAAAATAAATAAATAAAAATGTGTTTCCTTTGTGAGGCATCCTTGGAGAAATCTCCAGTGATAGATAAACTATTTTACTGGACAAATTATAAAGTAGTTAAATAAGATGTTATGAACACAATGGCACTACCATTGTCCCTATCACCCTCAGTCTTCTAGAAAGGGTTAAAGAACACATGGCTTCTTAAAACAAAAATTGGCTAAGTTATTTGAGTCAATTGGCTTGCCTTGGAATAATGATACTGCCATTGGCTTTAATGGCAATCAGATCCACTTATACCCGAAAACATAAGTTGACCCCTTATGAAATAGTCACTGGAAGACTTAAGCCCCTAATAATAGAACTTCATGCATCTCCCATTCTCCTAAACTCTGATATGGCTTTAATGCATTATGACAAAGTGTGTTTTCACCAGGTAAAGGAAGCTTTTCATGATACACCAACTGAGGACAATCAAACTCTTCATGGTTTGGAACCTGGGGACTGGGTATGCTGGAAACAAAATCAGAGAAAGATTGCTCTTGAACCTTGTTGGAGGGGATCATACCAAGTTCTTCCTACCACCCACACTGCAGTGAAGCTTGAGGGCCTTGAACTTTGGTTCCACATATTACAACTCAAAAGACCTCATCCAGACTCTTGTAATTACACCTGTTGGAAACTTTAAGGTAAATATGACCAGGGAAATTTCTCCCCTGAAGCAGATAGCATCGTAGAAGTGGACAGCTTTCTCAAGAACACGGATCAAAATTTCTCTGCCATCATGAAAGCCTTATGCCATTTTCTTTTCTCTTATTTCTTGCTGTCCTAATCCTTTCCTTTTCCCCACAGGAAAATCCATGGGACCATAATCAGTGGATGGCTTCAGCTCAAGCTTGTGCTTTAGCACAAAACCAGAGCAATTGTTGGGTTTGTGGGCTCATACCAAAAAAGCAGGAAACAAGTACAATGATACCAATGCCTCCTTGTGTAAAACTCCAATGAAAGAATGGAAAGCTATCCTTGATATTCTAAACACCACGGCTACTTGCTTTCCGGAAGGGACTAGAAACAAAACTCTCAATTTTCTAACTAATAATATGGTTGTTACAAAACACAGAAAAACTATCCAATTGATGACTGCAAAAGGCATATTGTGTTTTCAGGCATCACATACTCAAGATATGGGAGTTACCTATGAGGGTATAAGTAATTGTTCATATAATGTCACCAGATTAAACCCAGTAGGGTCCCTTTTTTCCAAGTGTGATTATGTGTTTAGACCCTTACAGCATGCAATAGAGGAGCCACAGAAAAGTAAATTGGATGCTGTTCGGGAGCTGAGAAAATTTATGAGTGAACAGATTTAACTGACCCTTGCTCTAATGCAAATAGGTGGCCTTCCTTTCCAACTCCTGAGAGCCTATACTGGGTCTGCAGAATATCAGATTATTTCATGCTGCCTCCTCACTGATTTGGATCTTGTTATTTGGCCTGGCTCACTCCTGCTTTTTGAATAGCATCCCCTGAAAGTTCTTATAATAGCTCCTATGATCAGAGGTCGAAACGGTTGATAACTGAAATTAGCACCAATAATTTCTACCAGGGAAAGGTTGCAGTGGGGCTCCTGGGGTCTTATTCTTGACAGTAATGGGGTACCAATTGTATGGAATTTGAAGTTAATCCATAAATTGGGAGAAATTTTGGATTTTGTAGCCAATCAGACTTCCCTGGGTTTCAGATGGGTAGAAGCTACTCTTCAAAAGGTGGATTATAACATAAATGTTCAACAAAAGCACTTACTGGAACATCATGCAGTTTTAGATCTCCTTTTTGCTCAAGTTGGGCCTTATGTTTGGTACTGAACAAAACTGAATGTTGTTCCTGTCTCTCCCCTGATTTTGTTACCACAGAAAGCTTAATTTAAAAAGTGGCTGACTAACCTCATGTGGCTTCCACTGCGGAAGCCTTGAGCCACCTGGCTACACCCTCCAGAGCCCTACCCCATGTGTCTTCCATCATGGGAGCCTTGAGCTGCCCAACAGTAGCCTCTTTAGCCCTGCACTATGCACCTTTCACTGAAGGAACTTTCAGCCACCTGGCCACACCCTCCAGAGCTTAACTTCATGAAGCTTCACCACAAGAGCCTTGAGTCACCTGGCAGAAGTCTCTGTAGCCCCACCCGACATGGCTTCCACCCAGCTGCACCCTCCATAGTCCTGTCCCATGCAGCTACATGTCAGGAACCCCACACCACTAGGCCACAGCCTCTAGAACCCCTGCCCCTAATGGCTTCCACTACCAGCACCCAGCACCACCTGGCCACAGCCTCCAGAGTCCCATGCCATGTGGCCCCACTTGCCCTCAGCCACAGGCACACTTACCAGCACCCCAAGACTGCTGAGTCTACCCAGATCAACTGAGTCTACCTGAAACTACTGAGACTATTAAGTCTACCAGAACCAAAACTAAAACATCCCTCCCAACAGGCAACATAAAACAAATCTGCAGGAGCAATTTTCACTCCTCAAAAGTCACTTGAGTAACTGAAGAAGCAGCAGCTCCACCAGAAGACCAGACATCAATGTAGGAATGTTAGAAATTTTAAAAAATGAGAAAATATGGCACCTCCAAAGGAATGCAATTAATTCTCAAATACCAGATCCCAAACTAGAACCCTTGAAATGTCTGAAAAAGAATTCTGAGCAGCATTCTTAAGGAAACTTAGTGAGACACTAAGAAGAGTCACTCTATGTCTATCAACATGATGAGAAAAACAATCCAAGACATGAAGGAGGAAATCTACAGAGATAAATTCCATAAAAAAGGAAGTAGCAGAACTCTTGGAACTGAAGGACTCATTCAACAGAATAAAAACCTACATTTGAGAGTTTATATAGCAGGCTAGAAAAAGTGGAAAAAAGAATCTCTGATCTCAAAGGCAGAGTTCTTGAAATAGCACAAGCAGACCAAAAAAAAAGAATAGAAAAAAGAGTTTTAAAAACTGAAGAAAATCTTTGAGAGCTATCAGACAACCTCAGGTGCACAAACATCCTAAATCATGGGTGTTCCAAGCGGGGAGGAAAAAGAAAAAGCCATTGAAAACCTATTCAATGAAATAATAGCAGAAAACTTCCCAGATATTGGTAGAGAAATGGACTTCCAAATTCAAGAGGCTCAAAGATCCTCAAACAGATTCAATCCAAAAAGGCCTTCTCTAAAACATATTGTGGTCAAACTAGCAAAAGTCGAAGACAAAGAATCCTAAAAACAGCAAGAGAAAAGCAATAAGTCACCCATAAGGGAATCCCCATCAGACTAACAGCAGAAACCCTACAGGCCAGGAGAGAATGGGATGATATATTTAAAGTTCTAAAAGAAAACAACTGCCAGCCAAGAATACTATACTCAGCAAGGCTATTGTTCGGATATGAAGGAGAAATAGTACTTCCCAGGCAAATAAAAACTGGGAATTCTGTGCCATATGACCAGGCCTACAATCCTCAAGGGAGTCCTGCATCTGGAATCAAAAAAATAATAGTCATTCAATAATCACTACCATGAAAACATGAGAAAGAACAAATCCCACTTGTAGAGAACATAGGCAAATGAGAAAGAGAGAAAAAACATACCATACCAACTCAAAAGACCAACCAACTCCAAAGACAAACAACAACAGGGAAAGAAAGGAACAAAATATATTTAAAACAACCACATAAAAGCAATTAAATGATAAGAATTAGACAATACCTTTCAGTAACAACCCACTCAATAGACATGCCGTGGCTGGATGGATTAAAAAACTAGACCCAACTATATGCTGCCTACAATAAAGCCACCTCACCTGTAAAGACTCACACAGGCTAATAGTGAAAGAATGGAAAAAGATATACCATGCAAATGGAAATCAAAAACAAGCAGGAGTAGCTATTCTTAGGTAAAATAGACTTTAAACCAAAAACTATAAAAAGAGACAAAAAGTCCATTATGTAATGATAAGGGATCTATCCACCAAGAATACATAACAATCATAAATATATAAGCTCCTAACATTGGTGCACCCAGATATATAAAGAAAACATTACACCTAAAGAGAGAGATAGACATCAATACAATAATAGTTGGGGACCTGAACACCATTCTCTTGGCATTAGACAGATCATCTAGGCAACAAATCAACAGAGAAACACAGGATTTAAACTGCACTTTAGACCAATTGGACTTGGTAGGCATATACAAAGCATTTCACCCAACAGCTAGAGAATATACATTCTTATCAGCACATGAAAGATTCTCCAAGACAGACCACATATTAGGTCACAAATCAAGTTTCAACAAATTTTTTTAAACTGAGATAATTTCATACATCTTCTCAGACCACAATGGATTAAAACTAGAAATCAATAACAAGCAAAACTTTGGAAACCATACAAATACATGGAAATTAAATAACATGCTCTGGAATGGCCTATGGGCCAAGGAAGAAATCAAACAGTATTTATAGCCAACTGATCTACAAGGGCACCAAGAACGTACAATGGGGTAAGGAGAGCCTCTTCAATAAATGGTACTGGGAAGACCATATATCCATATGTAGAAGAATGAAACTAGATCTATACCTCTCACCATATACCAAAATCAACTCAAAATGGATTAAAGACCTAAGTATAAGACCTCAAACTTTAAAACCCCGTGAAGAAAACATACGGGAAGCACTCCAGGATATAGGGTTGGGCAAAGACTTTATGAAAAAGATCCCCAAAACACAACAACAAAAGAAATATAAACAAATAGAATTATATCAAACTAAAAAGCTTCTGCACAGCAAAGGAAACAATCAACAGAGTGAAAACCCACATAATGGGAGAAAATATTTGCAAACTATGCATCCAACAAGGCATTAATATCCAGAATATACAAGGGACTCAAACAGCTTTACAGTAAAAAAACAAATCATCCAATTAAAAAATAGGCAAAGGAGCTGAATTGACATCTCTCAAAGGAAGACATACAAATGGCCAACAGATATATGAAAAAATGTTCAACATCATAATTATCAGGGAAGTGCAAATCAAAACCATTTTGAGATATCATCTCATCCTGGTTAGACTGGCTATTATCAAAAAGACAGAAAATAGCAAATGCTGGTGAAGATGCAGAGAAAGGGGAACATTTCTGCACTGTTGGTGGGACTATAAATTAGTACTGTCATTATGGAGAACAGTGTGGAGGTTCCTTAAACAACTACAGACAGAACTATCATATGATCCAGCAATCCCACTACTGAGCACATATCAAAAAGAATGGAAATCATCGTGTTGAAGGGATACCTATACTCCCATGTTTATCACAGCTCTATCTACAATAGCCAAAAGTTGGAACCAACCTAAATGTCTATAGTTGGACAAGTGGATAAGGAAAGTATGGTATATTTACACAATGGAATACTACTCAGCCATTAAAAAAAATGAAATTCTGCTTATTTGCAGCAACATGGATGAACCTGGAGAAAATTATGTTAAGTGAAACAACCCAGGTGCAGAAAGAGAAACACTGCATGTCCTCACTCATAAGTGGGACCTGAATTAATAAATAAGCAAAGAAATAATAAATAAAGAGAGAAAAAAGAAAGAAACAGTGATCGCAATAATACGGTGAACTTTTTGGAAGGAGAGAACAGAACTATGGTTACTAGGAGTGGAAAGAGGGAGGAGTGGGGGAGAGAGAGAGGGGTTAATGAGAACTTAATGAGAAATTGGTTAACGGACACAAAGAATAATTAGGTATTGTAATGATGAATAACCTAACTATCCTGATTTGACCATCACATATTGTAAACAACTACTTATAGTCAACTTTGAACCTACAAACATGTGTAATCAATTATGCTTCAATAAACAAATAAAAATTGTATGCCTTGTCACCTGCTTAAAAAAAATTGTGACTGATACTGCTGTTTCCTTAGACTCTGCCACCAAATACATTAAGGAAATTTCTGAAGAGGAAGGAACACCTGATGTATTCATGGGAGCGACTAACAATTGGTTTGCAGGCGTCCTAAATGGTGGATGGCAAGCTTGGGTTTTCTAATTTTTACATTTCTTCTATTAGGTCTCCAGGTTATTATGACTTGGGTAACTAGGCTAACAACAAAAATGAACGCTTCTTTAAATCAGTCCACTTTACAGCAAACTATGGTCCTTAATCACTACCATACCCTATGCAAGGACTATGACCAAACAGACTCAAACACTGTTGTATTGCCTGTATTGCCTGAACCTTTGTCTGTTTTGGTTTGGTTTGTTTCATAAGCACTCGTTTTAAGAGTACACTTTGGTCTTTTGATATTATCTTTTTGATAGTCATCATAGTCCCCCACTTCTCTCAAGTGTTAAATATTTCGTGTGCAACCATCCATCATGCATTGAATGGCGTCACTTTGACGAGATAAGCAATAATAACAGAGAATTGGTCAACTGGTGTGACACTGAGACTGACGAACTCCATATTCAGACCAAAGAAGACTGATGATTCCATAATGAAATCAAAGACGACTTGTAAATTCCACACTGAGACCAAATAAGTCACTTACAGTGGTGACAGAGAGTGGCATCAACGCCCAAAGTTTTGGTCAATCTCTAAAAATTGAGAGGCTGACTCAAAGGGGGAAGTTGTTGAATCAAACTAAAAAGTTTTGGTCTCTGAAAGTCTCCATACTCACTCTTGAGCTCTTATGTGTTAACCTAACTTAGCATGTAAGCACATGGGCAAACTAAAAACATAACTTAGGGGTGTGCTTCTGTGATGATAACTGAATCTCAGCCAATTGCAGGCAGGCAGTCAACTCTTCTATACCTCACTTCCTTTTTCTGTACCTTCACTTCCCTTTCTCTCTCTATACATCTAACCTACTGTACATTTTTGGAGTAGGCTCTTAAGCTGTGCTGACTCTAGGAATTGCCTGATTCATGAATCATTTTTTTTGTTTGTTTGTTTCTTGCTCAAATTAAACTTAGTTAAATTCAATTTGCCTCAATTTATTCTTTTAACACTTGAGTCTACATTGGATGGGAAAATACTCTGAATGTTAGTTAGTTTCTATGCTAAAAGATCCCATCGGTTTTTCCTCATAATTCCAAAGCTCATCTGAAGTCTTCCAGGTAACCTGAAATAAATGGCTGAGTAATATTTTGAAATGTTGGCATGTTTCTTCTCTATTCTGTACTCACCAAAATCTTTCATTCAAACCAATAGAAGATCTTGTCACTCCTCTCCTGGACTTGCACAGGTAAACATGAAATACTCACTGCAGAACCCAAAACAGAAGTTGCAAATACTAGACTACAAGGCTGAAATAAATCTTTGATCTAAGCAGAGGAAAGAATCAGGCATAGATTTGGTGAGTGAGTGTTCCTACTCGTGGAGAACAGAAAAAAAAAAACCACTCTAGGCTGAAGATGAAGAGAAGGCAGGACCACACATTAGTCTGAGGCCTTTAATCCAGGGATTATTAACCCCTGCTGGAATTACAAAACCATAAATAATTCACAGTATCACAGCTGATATTTAGTGATGTGTCAGCAAAGAAAAGTCATTATGTTTATTATATTTTATTTAACATCTTTTCACTAGAAATTATTAAACAAAAATTAAAAGATTTAGAATATTTAGAACATTCATTTCAGTGAGAGTCTTTTCATTACTCCACAGTTCTAGAAAAGACAAACCAAGCTTGTATCCATCATTAGACTCACATTTTAAATCCAATAAATATTAACACAACTGATAAATTAAAGCAGATTACTATGTCAACTTGTATAAGTCACATAAATATAAACATACATCAAAGCAAACCAAAAATCCTCACTTATGCAGCATAAATTACAACAAAAACAGTACGCCACAAAACTTTATGCAACATAAATTACAGTATAAACATGTCTCATTTTGCAACGGATTTAAGTTATATAAACTAAAATTTGAAACTTCACCCAGGGATTAGCAGCCTGAAAATCTACCCAGCAAAGAAGTTGCATGACCCTCCATAGCAGGCAAGGCCTAGGCCATTTGCCCAGGCAATGTGTCCTTCAACTGGAAACGGGTGTATTCACTAGAAGAACATGTTACCACAAATGCTAGGCTGGTGTAGTCTCATGAAGCAATTAAATTATATAACTAGAGGAAGATACAAAACTACGAATTATTTTACAGTCCTTACACCTTGTAGTATATCATGAGAATTTTGTATATTGTCATTTTGTAATACCTTTATAAGAGAACTGAGAAATCTCACCCTCTCAATGACCCCCCAAAATAATAAATGTCATCACTGTCATGAGCCTGGATATAAAAGAAAAGGACTGCAACCTCAAGGAGAAGCAACTAGTATGCAGAGTATGACCACAGACAAGCTTGTTTTTGTCTTTCCCTCCTAAGTTTCCAGTTCTACTTAGGCTTTTGAGTCAATTTAGGGAGAGAGATCGTACCAGCAAAAAGTGGAAAAACTCGTGTAGGTAACAGCTGATTACTACTTAATATTGAGTAGAAAATAAAGAGACTTCACTGAAAAACACTTTTAAGTGATTTTCAGATTCTAAACCTCTCAGTTGTTTACTTAAAAACAACGTATCTGTTAGTGCCTCGTAAAGAGAAGGTTGTCTCCTCTGATCTTTGCCTCAAAATCTTCCTAAAACACTCCATATTATAATATAGTCAAATATAATGTATACATATACAAATGCATACATTTACTAATTTTCCTTAGGATGAAAAGATGGCTTAATAATCATTAGTTTTAACAACAAAGTAATTGTTGCTATGTAAATTGTAGGTTTTTATCATAAAAAACTTTGAGAAGTTTAGAAAAAGTGAGAAACCAAAAATAACTTAAATGAATCCAAGTTTAATTTAAAACAAGTTTAACCTAAAAGAAGGGATGAAAAAAGCAGTGGCTGCAGACTTACTGATAAAAAGGAAAAGTTCGCAATTATAAATGTATACAATTGTACTAATACGCCAATTTAAATTTTATATATAAGACTAATTTAAAAGTATGTGGAATAAGTATTAACTCTGAAAATAACACTTGCATGCATATAACAATATTTAACTAAAGTTTTTGTTAAATTGCAAAGAAATACTATTAATTTATGACGAAGATAGTTCTTCTATTCAACTATTAAAGTCCCAATTCCAACAGAACACACCAAAATTAACAAATAATTATGATTCAATTTAATGTTCCATTTTATACTCTTCATAATCCTCTTTGGGAAACAGATCCAAAGATAGGTTAATCCTAAATAAAAGATAAAAGTTGAATATTGTTAATATAAAATATTACAATCAGTAGTCACTGAAAAAAATTAACATTTCCACGACTGTAAAACAACCGTCAGATATTCTCTGTACCTACTGTTTTAATGATTTTACTTTCTCTAGTTGACCATTAAAAACTTCTGGTGGACTCAATGTGTAATTCATATTTTTTTCTTTTCCTCTCCAACTCCTGCCAATACCTTTAGGGACTTCAACAGCCCCATTTATAAGAACTGTATCACAGAAACACTACATCACAAGCCTTTATCTTCAGGCCACTTCAGCCACTCACAAGCAAGGCCACTGCTTAGACTGTTATCACTTGAAACTTGTACTTTACTTCTAGGTGCTTGAATTCTTAAAATGTTCGTAGATGACATATCTATATCCTACTTTTTGTATCTCTACATTCTCACTGAGCAAGGTCTTTGCCCTCATTTGAATTGCCAGTCCCTTGATCTCCTGCAGGTTTTATGTACCTCCTCCTTCAGCTCCATAATCATCTCTCTCACTACTCCTTACTAAGCCCCTAGAATTCCTGACTCTGAAATGGAAAATTTCCCTGTATCCTAGACATTGCCTGACATTCTGTACTCAGTCTTCCTTTGTCTCCATCCTCACATTGAGGTTTTCATCTAGAACTACTGTTACAACTACATATGACCTTTATGCAGTATAGATATCACACTAGCTTCTATACAACACTTCCAATTGCCTGCTTGGAATTTTTACCTGGGTACCTCACTATCACCTAAAATTCAACATATCCAAGATAAAACTCAGTACCTTCACAAAACAAGTTCCTTCTCCTGACTTCCTTATTTCTTATTTACTCATTCTCAAAATTCAGAATCGTCTTTCTTATACCCTACATCTAGTCATTTGTTTCCTCTCTGTCCCCTCTGCCACCTTTGTTTAAATGCATTTCATTTTCACTTGGACTGCTATAGCAATCCCCAGGTTTTCTTTTTTACTTCCTGTTTCATCTCCATTCCAAACATTTCCACAAATGACTTCGGATTTTTTCTAAAATGCAGATCTAATAGCTCTGCTGCTTTAAAATGTTAGCTATATTGATGAAGAGCAAGATATTTGCATAGTCTCTTACTTTCTTTCCATAAAATACTTATTACAAGAAGAATAATAACTGTAAATGGACAACTTAAACATAAGATCAAAGTTAACATCATCAATAAATGATCGATGATGATCACATGACTCCAGATGTGCTACTCTAAGATGGAAACAACATTACTTATATAGTGTTCCAGCCAAAAGTGCATAACATTAATCAAATCATGAGAAGGTATCACAAAGTCCTGAAGGATAGTGTGAAAAATAACTGGACTGTATTTTTCAGAAATTTCAATATCATGAAAAACAAAGAAAGGCTAAGAATTGTTATAGATTAAAGAAGACCAAAGAGACATGACAACTAAATGTAATACATGATCCTGGACTGGACATGGTACCATACCAGGAAAAAAAATTCCCTTAAAGACATTATTGGGACAATGAAAAATAGTTGGAATATATACTATAGATTATATAAAAGTTCTACATCAATTTTAAATTTCCTGAATTTGATAGCCATACTATGGTTATATAAAAGATACCCTTATTCTTAGGATATACACTAAAAGTATTAGAGGTAATAATTTTATACACAAAGAGAAAGAGAGAGAATGAGATTTAGGAAGCAAATGTGGTAAGATATTAAAAATCATTGAATCTGGGTAAAGGGTATACTAGAGTTCCTTGTAATACTCTTGCAACTTTTCTATACACTTGAAATCATTTAGACTAAAAGGTTTTTTAAAAAGTTTCATGTTTCTTCATTGTCTACCAAATCAAGTACAAATCCTTGGCCCAGAATTCAAGAAGACTCTTTGAAATACAATCTCAGTATACTTTTTTTTTTCTTTTTGTTGGCTGGCCTGTACAGGGATCAAACCCTGGACCTAGTGTTATCAGCACCATGTTCTAACCAACTGAGCTAACTGGCCAGCCCCTCTCAGTACACTCTTATACTTTTCTTCAATTACTACATTAATCTTTAATCAAACTATACCTTACCTAAACATTTTCTTGGATTCCATGAATTTGCTCATGTTCATGTATAAAATATACTCTCCTCCTCACACTCCCAATTATAAAAGTCTAATTTCTCTTTACCTACACCTATCTTACTTACCTCTTCCATTACTTTCCAAATCCCACCAAACTGGATTTAATTTCTCCCTAATAGTTGAAAGAGCCCAGATGATAGGCACAATTGAAAAGATAGGGGGAAAGACAGTATGTTCAGTTTCAAACATGTGACATTAAAAATAACTACAGAATAGTCTAAAGAAAATCAAAGGTACATGACCAGAGGTCAGGGGTAGAATAGAGACTTAAGGGTCATGTATCCAGAAAGAGTAATTAAAGCTATAAAAATCAATGAGTTATCTCAGAGTGAAAATGTAAAGAGAGAATAGGAGCAATAAGTACTTCCAAGACAGGATTTGTCATTAGGTGTTAGCAAAAGGGACAAATTAAAAATACACAGAAAATACAGTCAGAGGGGCAGAAGGAGAGCCACGATATAGCCTGTGGACAACTAAGAGAGAAAAATTTGAAGAAGCAGTAGTAAGATAGTATTAAATGTGGCAGCACATTCAAAGAGAAAGAGAACTAAGTAGAGATATGAACACAAAGAAGAAGAAGAAAAAAGAACAACAACAACAAAAAAAGCAGTTTCAATAGCATGATGGAGATGGAGCCTAAATGAAGTTTTAAACGTCAGCAAAGGGCTGAGCCCGTGGCGCACTCGGTAGCGTGCTGCGCTGGGAGCGTGGCGACCCTCCCGCTGCGGGTTCGGATCCTATATAGGACTGACCGGTGTACTCACTGGCTGAGTGCCGGTCACGAAAAAACGACAAAAAAAAAAAAAAAAAAAGATCCTATATAAGGATGAGCGGTGCACTCCCTGGCTGAGCGCCGGTCACGGGAAAAAAAAAAAAAAAAACGTCAGCAAATATTTAATGAGTGCCTACTAAGTGCCAAACACTGGATTTAAGGAAGGAAATAGGCTGGAATTAGCAATGGTTATACACTAAAGGTTGGAGATGGCAGGATATAAAAGGAAGGGGAATATATCTATACTTTATAATTATTATATAAATGGATCTTACCAGATGGTGATAAGAAGATTCAGCTTGTGTAATTTGAGTCTAGGAACAACATAAAATATAAAGAAAATTCAAGTTGGCCTTTAGCAATGGTTTTCCCAGTTAAATACATATGAAGGAATAAAAGTTATAATACATTTTAAAACATAATTATTAGCTTTATAAAAAGGTTTTGAATCTAGTTTAAAATTATAATACAAAATAATGAATTACAAGAATAACTTTTGCCTTTAAGGGTCTATTTCTGAAATACACAGCATATTATTTTAAGCTATTAAGTAATCCTCACAAAATTACTTCACATTCAGTAGAAGGCCTCTTGCTGAGTCACAAAACCCAACAAGTTCAAGGTTATGCAGTGATCTGGATTAGCACTCAGAACAATGTTCAGGCTTTTTGTACATTGCTCTGCCTATTCAATTATCCTTTTCATTTAAGAAACTTCTGACTGCTTTTCTTCCTCCTAATCCCTTCTCCCACCTCATTCTCTGTCTTAATTAGATAAGAAAAATGAAATAGAATATCACTAATCTGAACATTGGTTGGCATGCCATTATTGCAAACAATTTATGCTACTATTGATGCAATATTACATGAACAGTAATGTTTCCAGTGTTACAGTGTTTACAAAATGGCATTCTGTTTTAATGATTACCTTATGAAAATATTTTTTCACAAAATTAAATACTGTGGGTTTACTGATGGTCAAATAGAATTTGTCTGCTGTGCAAACAACTCACAGAAGCATTCATCATGATAGCACATGTATTAGGACATGCATGTGAAGAAAAGAAAATAACTGTTTTGATTTATCAATTCATATGGCATCATTAGTTATACAAATTTTATCCGGCTTAATTTGTTGAGCATCCAGAATTTCCAATTATTTTAATTAACATACTAGATTACATCTAATTTTGCTGTGACCACAATATCAACTTAATATTGATTCAACTTTAGAACATGGTTTAATTCATGAGTTGTTTTCCAGGAATGAAATAATGATGTCAAGGCTATAACTTAAGGGCAGATTTTGTTAAATGCGTTAAATTGGAGCACAGCATCCATGGAAAGAAAATGATTATATGAAGCGATGCAAAATGTACAATTTTACATTGCAGTTAAAATGTTTTTCTTCATCAATATGAATGATTTTTCTAATTTTTACTAAAAGTTGGTATTAAAACTCACATTTAACACATGAATAGGTTCCCTTTGCTCAGAAAATTCCAGTCAACACTCACCTTCTGCACTCTTCCACTCACACCTACACCTGTGATCTACACTCACTGCTTAAAGATGTTTCATACTTTCAATTATGACAAACAGTGATAATACAGTAGCTTCATTTCTATAGTTATGCATACTGAATGCGACAATTTGGAAAATCACTGGTCTAATACGATACCAGGGTAACCAAACTGTTAAAAGAAGCAAGGCTTTCTCTTTTTTTGACCGGTAAGGGGATTGCAACCCTTGGCACAGTGTTGTCTGCACCATGCTCAGCCAGTGAGCACACTGACTATCCCCTATATAGGATCTGAACCCGCGGACTCAGCGCTACCAGCACAGCACTCATCTGAGTGAGCCACAGGGCCGGTCCAAGGCTTCTTTAATACAATAAAATGTTAAGTGTTAACTTACTTTCACTAGACGAGTTCTGGCATTTCAGCCTGAGCCTGTATTTTTCATTTTCTTCAAGCATTCTAGAAATGAGTTTGTATACTTTATCCCATTCTGAAACCTTAAAAAGATATGCACAGTTAAGGAATGCTGAGCAGAAAAGTAGTAATACATTTTGATGGAAGCAATTGGGAGTGACTCAACTGTGTTGCATGTCAATTGATGTAATCACTATAAAGCAATAGTAGCATTTGGAGAACTAAAACTTAAATGTAATTGTTTCCCCATGATTACTGATATCTCTGATGTCTTTTTACAATTTTCTAGAATTTCCTCTCTATGGTATTTAAATTAACTGTCTTGGATGAAGTTTCCCTTCAAAGGCAACGTCTATAAGGTACTGTCTAAATAGTTCCAATACATTCAGTTTTGAAAGGTAATGAAAATAGAAAACTTTTATTCCAATGTCTAAATAATAGGGCAATGATTGGATTTTTTCGTTTATTTTATTCCAGTTAAGAATTAAGTATTTCTCCTAGGACATACCAAAGCAAAATTACTAGAGATCATGAATATACTAGAATAGAAAGAATGAGAACTACAGAATCAAACAAATAGGTCTAGGCTCAAATTCTGGTTTTGCCACTTACCAGTTGCTTGACTTGGGCAAGTGTTTTAATCTCATCTAGGAATAACTTCATACACTGGTTTATTAGAATTAATAAACAATATACATGTAAAGCACTTACTCCAGTGTCTGGCACACAGTAATTAAATGTAAGTATTGCCTATTACTCTTTTCTCCTCACCCAAAAGGAACTGGTTCTTGGAAGAAATATTTCTTCTTATAGCAGGAAGATTAGATGCTCATTAAAAATACATTTGGTGCAAGGGTTAGTCACCCTAAACTCTATTTTATGCTATACATGGATTATAAATCAAACAACCTCAAAGCTCAGAAACAATATAACTTTATGTGTCATTATCAACTAATAATTTATTTAAACTAAAGTATAGAATATGAGGGGTCTTCAAAAAGTTCAAGGAAAGATTCATATCTTTTAATTCTATTTTTCCACGAACTTTTGAAGTACCCTCGTATATGGTGGCAAAGATTAGTAGAGCATCTGATCTTGAATACATTTGAAATACTTGAGTTACCATGACATTTGGAGAACCAGCAGTGAAAATGGTTCAGAAGTGAAGGTTCACTTTGTCAGCTTTCCTTCTAGAAACTTAATATGCATTCCTTGTCTTTGAAAAGAGCAATGTGACACCAATATAGATACATTATTCTTTTCTATGAAATCCGTCATTTTCCTTTTATATTACATTGCCTATCACAGTTTGTTATATTCCATGGAACATATATATTATGAGTTGAAAAATACCCCAGTGGGTTACATTTTGATTAAATGTGCTTCAAACACAGGAAGAAACTACTTATTATGGTTAATAAATATTTCCAAACCCAGTTCCATTTCTGCTAAATTACTTCTATTTTCTCATTTCAGAAAATTAAATTGCTCAAAACTTGTAACTATTTTCACTGCCTTGAATATCTCCACACATTTGTATTTACAGAGAAAGATCTAAAATTCAAATATTGCTCATTGCCCTTTACAATAATATACCTTTTTCTTTTTTGTGATTATTTTGGAAGTTTCATTCAGAGGTATGGGAAAATCAAACTTTTTAGATGCATCCTTCTGGATTAAACCTAATTTTTAAAAAGAGAGTGAAAAGGTGAAATATCAAGATTGGCACATAGTTTAAAGGATTCACTATCCTGAGAATAGAGACCATGTAAATGTCTCTTGAGCTCTCTTTGGGGATTTTTTACTCTTGTTGGTGTATTTCTGATCACTAAGTACTACCAGTTTACCAATTAGCTAATATGCTGAAAACAACCAAGAAAACTGGAGATAAACAACCTTGTAAGTACCTATGAAATCATCCATCTAGTTCAATCTCTTTCCTTTTGTGATTTATAAGGTGAATCCCCAAAAGGCTAGCAACAGAATAAACAACTAGTAAAAATAATCTTGCTCCAGTGTGTCTTCATAGTCTCCATTCTTCTCAGTTCAACTCTATACGTACATTATGCTTCCAACTACACAAAACACCTTCTGGTTACTAGAATATGTCTATTCTTTCCCCGCACAGCTTTTGCACGTGCTGCTCTACCTAGCTGGAACATTGTGCGCACACATGTACATGCACATATATGCCTGCCAGGCAAATTTCTACCTGTTCTTCAAGACTCAGCTCATATGTCACCTCCTCTCTACAGCCTTTCCTCAAAAATACAGAACCCCACACATAGCACTGGCTCTAGGAACACCTGCTTTATGGCACTTAGCACACTGTTATAGCATAAGTTTACAATGTGCTCCCTCCACTGGGCTCTGACTTCCTGGAGGGCAATGGCCACGTGTATTATTCATCTTTCTATCCACACTACCAGACACACGGTAGTACTAATAAAGGTTTCCCAGAGTGCATAAGCCCTCTGACTCCACTCACTAAACCATGCTGCCTTCCCCAATCTTAACTGTTAGAAGAAAACCTAAGGGCTTGTGTGTCCAAAGACAAAATGATAAAACAATGAGCATGTGTTCCCTGAAAGCTTTATATTAGCTCTCCTTTTATCTAGAAGACTCCCCCACTCCAACCTTTGCCCATCTCGTTCCTGCCCTACCACCACTCTATAGCTGGCTTTCTTCTATTCATACAATATTTAGCTTTCCAGGGAGTCTTCTCTGATCTCACAAAGCACCTTATGCTCAGTTATCATAGGACTTATCACATTGCTTACTTGAGGAATGTGTTTTATTCTTCACCAGAGATCCAGTAACTAATTCTGTAGATATGAGATATACAATAGGCATTCCATTTGTTGAACGAACTACAATATGCTCTAGAATGGCATATCCCAGTTTGTGAGAAGCCTACTACCGAATTCTGGTAAGGCAAAGACATAGCACTAAAGAACATTAACTCACAGTGAGAAACTCTTTGCAATTATTTTTCAATCTTCTGATTACATTAATGAGAAAGTCTGGGGCCGAGCCCGTGGCGCACTCAGGAGAGTGCGGCGCTGGGAGCCAGGGACGCTCCCGCCTTGGGTTCGGATCCAATAGGAATGGCCGGTGCACTGACTGGCTGAGTGCCGGTCACGAAAAAGACAAAAAAAAAAAAACGAAAGTCTGAGCTTGGTACTAGCATGTCATTCATACTAAAAAAGACAGAAGGACAGAAACAAACTAGCAATAATAGTAATAAATTTAACTTTCAGAAGGAGAGGGCAGAATTGTGGTTACTAGAGGTAGGAAACGGGGAGGAGGGGAGATAGTAAGAAGTTGGTTAATGGACACATAACAGCAAGAAAGGAAAAATAAGTTCTATGGGTGTACAGCTGAAGTAGGCATCTATAACACATAATTTATCAAATGGCTAGAAGAGAGGAGATCTCAAAGAAATGATTAAGTTTTATAATGATGATTATGCTAATTACCCTGATTTAATCATCACACATTGTATATATGTATTGATATTCAACTCTGTACCCCACAAATATATATAATCAATATGTTTCAGTAAAAAATGTAAAAAAAGAAAGACTTCTTTAAGACTTGCTAATCTCCCTGTATGACCACAACCTATTTAGCTAGAATTTAATAGTATTATTTTATCGTTATTAGATTTGTTTTTAATTAATTTCTATTTATGACAAATGTACAGGTTTTCCACTGAGGTAATACTGTAAAGTGTTATAAAAAGAAGTTTAGTTAAGAGGGAAAATGTACTTATTTAAATAAATGTACTAAGTGACTGTACAGATGATTTGTATATATGGCATAGGAAAATAACTCCAGTTTGGGAGACTCTGTTCTCCATATACCCATATTTATCCTTCCCTCTAAATGCCTACAACCTTTGGAGTCGTATAATTGCATCATTCCCATATGACCTAACCTATACTCCTTGAGGATGGGATAGGAGCCATCAAGTCTATCTGTAATAAAATATGTCAAGAAGTATAGAGGAAATGAAAAAGAAAAGAGTCAAAATTATTTCTTTCACTTATTTTGTATACTTCACTGAGGCTAGCTCCAGCGTATACCATGGATTTTGTCCCAACTTATGCTTCAAATCTTTCTCTAGTCATCTTTCCACACAACACTCTGACCCAGTCAAACTGTACTTCTAGTTCTTCTCTAATCATTGCCCATCGCTGATCTATACTCAGTGCTTTGCTCACATATTTTCCCACCTGTAACTTCTTTCTATCTCAACCCCATGTGTAAATCTCATGAGCTTCTACCACCAAGAAGCCTTCCCTGATTCTCTCGTCCCCAAATTATTCACCACTTTCAAAGCATTCATTTGTACCTCCACAATAGCATTCATCATCCTCTACTATATATAAATTATAAATATATTCATATCTCCCAAGTTCTATGAGGATAGGGGGCCAGCCTGATTTGTTGGTCCTGCTTGAAATGTTAGAAGAGTTGCCTGATCTGCCTGCCCCTGGATCTCTTAACTCCAGTACATCTCACAAACAGCTTTTAAGTTGATCTTCCAGAAGTACACCTGTCTCTGATTACTGTACTCCATCATTCAAAAATCTTCAGTGATTATAAAAATGACAGTCTCCAAGGCATTCCATAGTCTTGTCCAAAACCAATTTTTCATTCATTCGATAAATATTAAGTACATGCCCACTGTGTGCTAGACACTGGGCTAATCACACTCTTCTCTTCAAGCCATCTCTACACAATGTGTCAGCATTTACTGGGCACTTATTCTGTACCAAACACTGTGCTAGGCATTCTACATGCATTACTTCATTCAGTCTTCACAGTAACCCTTAAAGGTAGGAACTATTATCCTCATTTTACAGATAAGGAAATTGAGAATCAGAGTGGTTAATTAACTTGGCCAATTACACTGCTAATAAATGACAAAGCCAAGATTATGTCTTTCTGCTTTCAAAGCCAATGTTCTTGGTAATCTCTACTGTCCCACTAGCAATTTCTCTATTCATGTCCATTGATATCCTGCCTCTATGCCTCTTCTTTCCCTAAACTTGTCAAAGCCCTCCTCAGGTCTCTCTCTTACAGCACTCACACCTGCTAGTTTATATTCCCATTTCTCATGTATAAGTCCCTTGAGAGGAGTGTATTTGTCTAATCCACTAGCACCTGACGTAGTGCCCACAATGTGGTAGATGTTAAATAAATATTGTTGAATCAATAAATAATTCACCTTTGTTCTCCATAGAGAGCTAGGCATAAGTATTTAATGAATGCCTACTTAATATTAATATTAAATACACCCAAGACTGAGTAAAACCGAAGCACTTAAGCACTTTCTGGTTTGGTTTAAATAGGTCTACCCTAGGACCCCCTTCCCTTGATTATATTCCTGGTTTCACAACCACAGCAGGATAGTTGCTGAAGTTATTGGCTTCATCATCCACCCAGTTGCCCAGCACAGACTTTAGACTTGGCCTCAACTCTGCCTTTTCACTTTCTGTCAGTTATCTGATCCTGTCCATTCTGCCTCCACTGCCAGAGCCTTAATTCAGGCCTTTAATCTTTCTACTGGACTACTGCAACTGCTTCATAACTGGTCTCTGGTCTCCCATCTCTCCTACCTTCCACTCACTCCCAGTTCTCCTTCCTCCAGATCTGATCATGTCATGCCTGCTACAGAGAGAGAGCATAAAATTCCAAAATTTTAAAACCAAACTTCAGAACAAACTGTATTATTGTCATCTCCCACACCAGCAGAGCAGCCAACTGGAGGAAAGCCACTCTAGGTCAGCAGAGCCCAAAGTTACAAAAGACGAAAGCTGGTTTCATAACCTCAGTTCTTTGCTACTCAGTTACTTCTAGCTGGTATACATGGAGATCTCCAGCATTAATTGATGCATCTTCTCCCCTTCCTTCCATATGCTTCTTTATCTATGTTTTAGTGTTCTTCACTTCCAATTCACCATCTTAGCACTGGATTATTATTTGTCTCTTTGATCTTTAGATACTCAAGTAGTACAGTCTCTCTCCAGTATCCATTTTATTCATTCTGCACTTCCTGCTTTCTCCCCTTCCTTTAAGAGCTCCCTACCACCACTACCATCATCATTCTCTCTCTTATTCCTAGTAATAAATCTTTCATCTGTTTTTATTATTCAAAGGGGCTAGAAACCCAGGACTAAAGTGTCTTACACTACCCCTGGATTTTTTAATCACCAGAATAGGGGCCAGGAAAAAAGCCTGAGTGCCTTTTAACAATGGAGCCTTTACAGGGGTATGGGTCCAAAATAATGCCCCTGCTTAAGTATCTCCAATGGCTTCCCAACATAGCTCCTTCTCAAAAGTCAACCAAGCTATAGAGAGTGCAGTTTTAAGCTTCAAAATTATCACCATAAATATAGTGCTGAAAGGATATCAAACAAAATATTTATATATTTTTCAGCTTGGGCTTTAGTCTTACCTCCCTCCAATTAAATCTCCCCTCTACAGCATGAACTAACCAAATCTAACTCTCTCACTTCTCTTGTTCAAGATGCTTCAATGCAGAACTTCTGGGTAACTGAAGAAAATGGCAGGTGTGTACGAATAAATTTCCCAAAATTTCACCCCAAACAACTTTACATTACAAAAATTCCATGCAAAATCACTCCCTCACCATTACTTGAAGACAGAGAATGCTAAAACTGCAAAATAACTAAGTAAAAAGAGAAAAATCATTAAATCTCAGTGTTATGATCCCATATGCTCTAGTCCCACCCCAAGCAGGGCTTTGTGGCCAGCACAGAGGAGAGAAGGGACACTAGAAAAGGTGACTGCAGGAGATCTGGAGCAACCAACATTAAGATTAAATCCACCCTAAATCTAAAAATACTAAAGAACTAACCAAGCAGATCACAGCATAGACTACAGGGAAGAAATTTCACTTTGTGATTTAAGGGACCAGACACCACACTTAGTACCAAACATGCAATTTAATGGGACAATTTAGTTTAAAAGGGCAATCATGATTTAAAGGGACAGTCTTCCAATACCACAGTTTCTGGGGGTAAAAAAGAACAAAAAGGAAGGAATGTAAATTAGGTCACAATGAAAACGCCAGTAATATCCACAGCACTGAGACATTACAACTAATACTCTCTGATCATAGTACAATAAAACTAGTTTACTAGCAAAAACGATAAAACAGAAAGGCCCTGGAAATTTAAATCGATTAAGCAACCCCAGGTCTGAAAAGGGTCTGAAAATGACATATGTCTGAAAATGAATATGTCTGAAAATGACATATCTTATGGAATTAAAAAAAAAATAGTGACAATGGAAATACTACGTATTAGAATCTATGGGATGTATTTAAAGCAGTGGTTAAAAGCAAACTTACTGCACTAAACACATACACAAAAAAGAATAAAAGTAAATGAGTTAAATTTCCTGCTAAAAATGTATAAAAGAACAAAGTAAAGCAAAAGAGAGTACGAGTAAGGAAATAAAGATAAAATGCAGAAATTAATGAGGAAGAAACTAGAAAAACAAAGTATCTAGTTAATAAATCAAAACTTGGGGTTTTTTTAGCAAATTAACAAAATGACAAAATACTGCTAACTTGATCAAGAAAAAGAGAGAACGCACATATATACAAAAAGAGAAGTAATAAGGGGGAAATAACCACTAAAACACAAGAAAATGTTTGAAAATTGTAAGACACTAATTTGTAAATTTCTCTGCAAATAAATTTAGAAACCTAGATGAAATGGAAAATTGCCTGAGGAAATTCAAATTATCAAACTTGACCCATCAGAGTTAAAAAGCTTAAACAGGCCAATTTTCATAGAAGATACAGAGAGAGTTATTAAGAAATTATCCCACAAAAAGTACTATGCCCAGGGGGTTGCACAGAAGATTTCTACCAAACCCTTAAAGACTATATAGTCCCAATGTTCTATAAATTCTTCCAGAGCACAAAAAAGGAAGGAAATTTTCCTAATTCCTTTTACGAAGTAAGTTTAACTCTGATACCTAAACCAGGTAAAGAAGTTCAAAGGAAGAAAAACTACAGATCACTCTCTCCTGAATACCAATGTAAAAATTCTTTAAAAAGTATTAGCAAACAGTCCAACACTGTATTAAGAAATTAATACATCATAACTAAGTGGGACTTACTTCAGGAATGCAAGATTTGTTCAATATTAGAAAATTCACTTATATCCTATATTAATAAATCTAAGGAAAAATATGATTATTTTCACAGATCTGAGAAAGGCTTTGACAAAATTAAATACCCATTTATGATTTTTTTAAAAAGTGAAGAAAATAAAAACAGGAATACTTCTTAATCGGGTAAAAATATATGCCTTAGTCTGAAAGCCAGTACCTTTTTTAATAGGGAAACACTAGAGGCATCTTACCTAAGAGCAAGAACAAGGTGAGGACACCCACTATCTCCACTACTATTCAACCTTGTACTCAAGGTATTAGCCAATGCAATTAAACAAAATAAATCTATTGCAGGCATAAGAACGGGTAAAAAAAGAAAAAAAATTATCTCTATTTACAAATAATATATACCCAGAAAAATCATGAGAATCAATGATAAAACTAACTCTAATAAAAGAATTCAGTGAATCAAAAAGACCTAAAATTAACGTATAAAAATCAAAAGGCTGGGCTGGCAAATTAGCTCACTTGGTTAGAGCACAGCCTTATAACACCCAGGTCACAGATTCGGATCCCCATACTGGCCAGTGGCCATAAAAAAAAAGAAAAAAGAAAAAAACTCAAAAGGTTAAGTGAAAGAAGCAGGTCACAAAAGCTCACATATTGCATGATTCCACTTATATTAAATGTCCAAAACAGGCAAATCTATGGAGACAGAAAGTAGGTTAGTGCTTGTTTAGGGCTGGGATTGGGGGATAGTGATGCGTAGTAGGTGGAATGATGAGTGACTGCTAACGGGTAAAGAGTTTCATTTTGGGATAATAAAAATATTCTAAAACTTTACTGATGATTGCACAATTCTGTGAATATGTAAAAACCACTGAACTGTGCACTGTAAATGGGTGAATAGTGTGCATTACTAATTATATCTCAATAAAGCTGTTCTTAAAAAATGCAAGCAGAGGGATGGTCCCTCAAAAGAGAAGCAGAATTTTTTGAGGTGATGGAGATGTCCTCTATCTTGATTGTGGTGGCACCTAGTTATAAGGATATGTAAATTTGTCAGACCACCTCAAAACATATGTAAATTAACCCTCAATAAAGTTGATTTTAAAAAAATAGGCTTCCTATACACAAACATTTAGAGGGTATTACGGAGGAAGAAACCCCACTTACAGCAGCAAATAAGATTACCTAGGAATAAATTTAACAAGATATAGGCAAAACCCATAACAAGGAAAATTGTTAAATTAGAACATTCCTGAAAGACACAAAAGTAGCCTGAACAAATGGAGAGACATCCTGTATTTTCAGATGGGATGCCTCAACACTGTACAGATGTCAGTTCTCTGACAATTTTAGTTTGCAAATTCAATGAATCTCAATAGGAACAACCAACAAGCATGCCAAGGCCCGCCTCACTGGGGGAAGGTGTCTCGAGTGGTTGCATTCAGTAACCTCTCCTCTCAGATCTCTGGCTTATCTCAAACTGCCCTCCTGAAGTGAGTTGTGGGGCTTCTCCTTCCGCCCCTAGGGGGAAACCGCAGGGGACTGACGGGAGGGCTAAACCCGGCTGGCTGAGGCCTACAGGTCCCCCATACATTGTGGCTGACCGGAAGCTGTCGCCCTCAGCCGCCCGCTGACAGGAGCCCGCCCCTTCCCGCCCGGCCCCACCGCGACACCTGCTCGCGCCGCCCGCCTGGGGCCGCTCCGCGCGCTCGACGCCCGCAGCTGGGAGGAGGCGGAGGCCGCAGCCTCCGCGCCAGGGGCCGCGGGGACCTTGGGCTGGGAGTCGGGGGACAGCCCGCTGCTGCGCGGGACCCCTGCCTCCACCGCCGCTTTACGCGGCGCCACCTGGCTGCGGTGGGCCCCTACTCCCGGGCACCAACGGCTCTGAGCCCTGCGGCCGCCCAGATGCAAAACGCTGCCACAGGTGTGCGAGCCGAAGCGGGTCACGTAGACGAAGCGCCCCAGGTCCTGCTTGCGTTCCTGGCCGCCCGCCGCCATCGCAGCCTCTGTCACGCGACTTCTTCAGGGACCCGGAACGCGGGGACTGGGGGGACCAGACCTAGGTGTGGGCGTGGGGGAAAAGGGGAACTGGGGGCCAGACCACTGTGCGGGTGTGTGGGGGAGAGCCGACTCTGGGAGTCAGGCCACTGTGCGGCCGTTGGGGGTTGGGGGAGAGAGGGCTGCAGGGGTCAGACCACCGTGCGGCCGTTGAGGGTTGGGGGCGAGAGGGCTGCAGGGGTCAGACCACCGTGCGGCCGTTGGGGGTTGGGGGCGAGAGGGCTGCAGGGGTCAGACCACCGTGCGGCCGTTGGGGGTTGGGGGCGAGAGGGCTGCAGGGGTCAGACCACCGTGCGGCCGTTGGGGGTTGGGGGCGAGAGGGCTGCAGGGGTCAGACCACCGTGCGGCCGTTGGGGGTTGGGGGAGAGAGGGCTGCAGGGGTCAGACCACCGTGGGGTTGGGGGAGAGAGGGCTGCAGGGGTCAGACCACCGTGCGGCCGTTGGGGGTTGGGGGAGAGAGGGCTGCAGGGGTCAGACCACCGTGCGGCCGTTGGGGGTTGGGGGAGAGAGGGCTGCAGGGGTCAGACCACCGTGCGGCCGTTGAGGGTTGGAGGAGAGAGGGCTGCAGGGGTCAGACCATTATGCGGGCATGGGTGGGGGTGTGCCAGGGCGCAAGGCGACTGTACCCGCACGTGGGTGTGAAGTAGGTTAAAGACCATACCACTACCGTTGGGGTGGATGGAGAAGTGGGGAAGAGGAAGGAAGTAGGAGAGTGACAGAGGCTAGGGAGCTGGTCATTCTGTGGAGTGGGGGAAAAGGAGAGTCTGGGGAGGACCACTCTGCTGGGAGATGGGAAGTCCAGGGGAGCAGGAGGAAAGTGGGGAGCAGGAGGGAAGCGGGGAGCGGGAAGGTGCTTGGTCGGGAGGCAGTACTCATCCGGAAAGTTGGTGCGAGAGTTTAGGGACCACATTACTTGGGGGCAGACCCCTCCTAGGAAATGAGCGAAACCGAGAAGAAGATGGGGGAAAGGAACCAGGTCACTGGGGAGCCGCTCCCCCCGGTTGGGTGTGGCGAGGATTTAAGAGTGAGGATCCCACACTGGACTTGACCAGTCTGGTGTGTCAGCCAGACGAAGCTGAGAGCCTGGGAGGAAAAGACAACCCTTTGCTGCCAGAAGGCTCCAGAAGGACCTTGGCTTGGCAGGTGTTAGTGGGCCATGGTCCTCAAGAGACACAGCACAGAGAGAAGGTGAGCCTAAGGCCAGCATCTGACTCAGGTATCCCTGAGGCCCAACCTGGTTCCGCTGCTGGGCCCTGGGTTATTCCTGCAAGCCATTTACCCTCTCTGAGCCTCCAATTTCCTCATATGTAAACTCAGGTATAAATGGGTTGTGAGGATAAATCAATATAAGACATAATTAAGCATCTGGCACATAGTAAGAAGTAGTTCCCTTAAACTTAATTTTTATTTAACATTATTGAGCACATACCCTGTGAGGTGTACGTTGTAATTTTTTAACGTTGAAATTTTACAAATAGTTTTCCCAATGACCATCTCTTCAAATCCATGCAGCATGTTATGGCAGAGGAACAGGGTTTCCACGACGTGGAGTGACTTCCTTAAAGTAATAGTTAGGCAGTGACAGAAACATACTTTCCTAAAATAAACCTTTGTTATTGAATTATAAATATATGCAGAAAAATACGCAAATCATGAATGTATATATGGCTGAATTTTCACACAGTAAATATACCCATGTAATATATCCACCCAGGTTAAGAAATAGTGCAATGCAGAAGCACCTCATGTCCTCACCCAGTAACCATTCCTTTCCTTGTTCCTGATTCCAAGCAACATCAGTTAGGTTTGCCCATAGTGTGTGACTTCTTTCACTCAAGTTGTATCTGTGAGATACATGTTACGCTTGAGTTTGTACATCGTTTGAATATATCACTATTTATTCATCCATTCCACTGTTGATGGGCATTTGGTTGTTTCCAATTTGGGGGCATTATTAATAGTGCTGCTAAGATATGTATATTCTTTTACATATCTTTTGTGGAACATATGTTATAGGGTGTACACATTCGTGTGGAATTGCTTAGGGTATTCATTCTCGTATGTTCAGCCTTAGTAACTGCTGACAAACAGGTATCCAAAATGGTTGCACCAATTTATACTCCCTCCAGCAAAGGATGAGAATCCTAGTGGTTGCACACGTTCACTGCCTCTTGGTATTGTCAGTCTTATTCATTTTAGCCATTCTGATCAATATGTGTAATAGGGTTCCCCAGAGAAACAAAACTAATAGGGTGTGTGTATGAGAGAGAGAAAGACACCACGGGGTACACCTGCAAGCTAGAGATCCAGGGAAGAGTTGATGCTGCAGTTCCAGTCTGAAGGCCATCTGCTGGCTGAAATCCCCCCTTCTTCAAGAGAGGTTAATATTTTTCTATTAAGGCCTTCAACTGATTGGATGAGGCCCACCTACATTATAGAGGGTAATCTGCTTTACTTTGTCTACTGGCTTAAATATTAATCTTATCTTAAAAAAAATACCTTCACAGATACATTTAGAATAAGATAGCCAAGTTCATGCATAATATTAACCACCATGATGTGGTATTGTAATTTGCATTTCCTTGACAACTAATGAGGTTAAGTTAATTGGCCATTTGGATATCATCTTTTGTGTTTAAATCTCTTATCTGTTATATCTGTTGCCTTTTGGGATTCTCATCTTGTTTCTCATTTGTTAAGAGAGGAAGTTTTTTACATATACTGTATATTAGTTATTTGCCAGTTGTAAAAGGGGTCTTCAAAAACTTCATGGATTCATATTATCTTTTAAATTCCATTATTTTACAAACTTTTTAAAGTACCCTACTACATATTGCAAACATTTTTTCTCATCTGTGGCTCACCTTTTTATTCTCTCTCTATGGATACTTGATAAATGAGTTTTTAATTTTAATGTAGTCCAGTATATCATTCTTTTTCTTTAGAGCTATTCTTTCTGTGTTTGGTTCAATAAATCTTTACTTATTCCAAGATGTTCTCCTCTGTTATCTTCTAGAAATTTTATTGTTTTATCTTCACATTTAAATCTTCAATCCACTGATTTTTATGAATAGTATGATGTAGGGGATCAAGATTAATTAATTTTTCCATGTCAATATCCAGTTAATTCTGGCTAAGACCTCCAACATAATGTTAAATGCAAATGATGATATTAAACATCTTTGTTTTGCTTCTGATCTCAAAGGAAAGTTTTAATATTTCATAATATAATGTTTGCTGTAGGTTTGGTTTTTGTCATATCCTTTATCAGATTAAGGAAGTTCCCTTCTAGTCTTACTTTGCCAAGAGTTTTTAACAATAAAAAGTGTTATCCATGCTTTTGCTGTATTTGTTCAGATGAGTATATGATTTTACTCTTTTATTCTGTGAATGTGATGAATTACATTGATTTCTAATGTTAAACCAACCCTTTATTCTGGACTAAATGCTACTAGTTTGTAACATATTGTTATTCTATATATGAGAGTACTTCAAAAAGTTTATGGAAAGATTTGTATATTTTTTAATTCTATTTTTCCAAAAAATTTTGAAGTACCCTCAGATTTGATATGCCTCTGGATTTGATTTGTTAATGTTTTATTTAGAATTTTTACTTCTGTTTTCATGAGAGAGAATGGCCTGTAATTTCTTTGTGTGTTCAGTAGAATTAATTGATGAAGACATCTAGGCATGGAGTTTTCTTTTTGAGAAGGTCTTGAGTAGTTACAGGATTATTCAGATTTTCTATTTCTTTTGGGGTCTGTTTCTTCCAGGAATTTGTTCATTCCTTCTGTCTTTTAAAATCTGATGGCAAAAATTATTTAAAAATTATTTATTGTCTTCTTAGTCTCTCTAGGAATGTTGTGATATCCCCTTTTTTATTTTTGATATTGATAATTTATGCATTCTCTTTTTTTCCGATTCAGTCTCCAGAAGAGATTATTGGTTTTATTAGTTTTCAAAGAATGGGCTGTTGACTTTCTTGACTCTCTTTATTGTTTTCTAATTCTTTTTATAATGTCCTAAGATGGATACTTACATTACTGATTTTAAGCCTTTCTTCTTTTCAATACATGCATGTAAAAATATATTTTTTCCTCTGAGCATAGCATTAGCTGCATAGCACAAGTTTTGTGTGTCATATTTCATTATCATTCAGTTCAAAAATATTTTCTGAATTTACTTGTAGTTTTTATTAGACATATTGGTTTTACATAAGTGTATTCTTTAATTTCCAAACGTTTGGGGATTTTCCAGGTTTTTTGCTGTTAATTCTTAGTTTAATTCCATAGTGGTCATAGAAAATACTCTGAATGATATCAGTCTTGAAATTTTCTGAGACTTGCTTTAGGATTCAGCATATTGTCTATTGGTAAATATCTGTGTCCATTTGAAAAAAAATGTGTATTTTGCCAATTAGATCAAATCTTTAATAAAGATACATTGGTTTTTTAACCAATGTATCCTTACTGTTTTGTTTTGTTGGTCTGTTTGACCTATCAGTTAAATGCCATCAACCTATTATGTCAGTTACTGAGATGAGGTGTGCTAAAAATCTCCCACTATTACTGTGAATCTGTTTCTCTTCGTAGTTCTGTCCATATTAGTTTTATATGTCTTTAATGGTTGTTAGGTGCCTACACATTTAGAATTGTTATATCTTCTGGTAAATTTGACCTTTTCATCTTTTTATCTCTAATGATGCTTCTTGTGATATATTCTTTTGGTTAGAGTTCCATGATTTTTTTTTATTCTTTTACTTCCAACTTTTCTTCATTTTATGTTCATGGTGTCTGCTATAAGCAACACACACTTTTTTTGTTTTATTGTTTTGTAATTCTATAGTGTATTTTAAGCACCATAAGACATTAATATTACTATTATTTTATAAAGTCAATATATATTTGAGTTCACTGACATATTTACCTTTCCATTGCTTTTCATTCATCCTTATATATTCATGCTTCCAAATGAGATCATTTTCTCTCTGCCTGAAGAATAACCTTTACATTTTACTTTAGTGTGGTTACGTGTGATAAATTCTCTTAGTTTTTATCTGATGTATTTTAAAATGCATTTTAAATAATATTTTTGCTGGGTATTGAATTCAAGTTTGCCAGCTATTTTCATTCAACACTTTTATTACATATTTGATTGTCTTCTGGTTTCTGGTATTTCTATTTGGGAAGTCAACTGTCAGTCATATTACTGCCTTTTCCACATTAATGCACCTTTTTTTCCTCTGCCTGTTTTTCAAGTATTCTTTTTGTCTTTGCTTTTCAGCTGTTTTACCGTGATGTGACTTGGTATAGTTTTCTTTGCATCTACTCTGCTTGGGCTTCAGGGTGATTCTTGAATTTATGACTTTATATCATTTGTCAGTTTGAGTAAATTCTAAGTCATTATTTCTTCAGCTCTTGCTTCTGCTCCATTCTTTCTCTTCTTTTCTGAGACTCCACTACACATATATTAAATCTTTTTACTCTGCTCCTTATCTCTCTTTTGCTCTTTTGTGTAGTTTTCATGCTTGTTTCTCTTAATGTTCCTGTCTGGCTATTTTCTACTAATCTATCTACCAGTTCACTAGTCCTCTCTTTAGTACTATCTAATCTGCTAATAAGCCCTTCTATTAAGTTCTTAATTTCAGTTATGTTTTTCATTTCTGGAATTTCCACTTCCAGTCTGCTAAATTTTATTCTCCATAATTTCTTCAGAATATTTTCTAAAACATATTGATCTGAGTTATTTTCAATATCATTATGATAACTGAAACACTTTTTTTCCTCTTGTATTTTGGTCATTGGATTTTGAATACTGGTATGCTGGGGAATTTTTTATCAAATGCCAGATATTGTGTAATAAAAACTATAAAGATTATTTGAGGCTCCAGATGATATTCTGTTTCTCCAGAGAGAATTTACTTTTGTTTCTGGCAGGTGGTTGAGGTAGGGCAAGTTCATCTTAATCCTATCTGGAATTGGTTGATTTATAGCTGAATTCAGTCTTCATTAAGACTAGTGTGTATTATTCTCCTTGACTTAAGATGGGGTTACGTACTGATAAGCCCATTGTAAGATGGAACTATCTAAACCGAAAATGGATTTCATATAGCTAAACCTACCGAACATCATAGCTTAGCCTAGCCTACCTTAAATGTGTTCAGATCACTTACACAAGCCTACAGTTAGGCAAAATTATCTAACACAAAACCTATTTTGTAATAAAGTATTGATTATCTTGTGTAATTTATTGAAAAGATCAAAATTCTAAGTATGGTTTCTACTGAATGTGTATTACTTTTGCACCATCATAAAGTTGAAAAATTACAAGTTGAACTATTGTAAGTCAAGGACTGTATCTTGTTTGATCTTACTCCTTTAACTATAGCTCTTCAGATGTCCCAATATAAAAAAAGTCTAAAGTATGTACTAGGGCCCTTCTTGGCTTGCCCTGAACTCATTTTTGTCCATTAACCTACAAGACCACCTAAACCTCTGATCAGCTTCTTAGCCTTTAGGCTGCCACTCACAAATCAGTCAATAATAGCTGGTGGGGGAAAGTTATGCTAAAAATTGATTCACGTTGGTGCATTTCTTCTCCCTGAAATTTTGGCCTCTTTCAAGATCTTGACAACTCATTAGTTCTCCAGTCCTTTTGAATAGCTTTTTTTTTTTTCTTTTTAATTTGGTGTTTTATGTGATCTTTGCAGAAGAGATAACTAATCTGATACAAACTAGTTCCCTCTAGCCAGAAAAACAGGGAAGAAAGAAATGTAGGAAATTGAGAAGACTGAAGATACTATGCCTCATTTACCTATTTTGGCCTACCCTGTGGAACAATCACAGAGCTGTCTCACTATCCCTGTCACTGGGAGCCTTCCTTGCATTCCACGAGAAGTCAGCATGGATGGCTGCAAACGGGTTGCCCAGCAGGATGATACAAGAGCCTCGTGGGAGAAAGTTCACACAGCCAGCACCTTCTCATGGTTTATATCTCAGCCTAAAGGACTCACCTGAGAGTAGCCACCCTGGGTCCCTCTCTCCAAAGCAGTTCTGTCCCCAGTACCTCCCTCAAATTATCTCTCTTACCTAGTGGCTTGTTGTTTACTGAGTGTCACCCTTTCCTACTCCCAACCCGTATAACTGCTACATGAAAGCAAGGACCTTAACCCTTGTTCCCACAGCATGTGCCCAGGCACCTAACAGAGTGCCTCATACACACAGGCATTCCACATTGATTTGTTGTATAAATGAACAAATAACTAAATGGTCAGACAAACTACAAAAGAGTAAGTATAAAAGGGTTAAAGTGTAAAAATCCCACGAGAACCATCTCTTCCACACAAGACCTTTGCAAAGAGCACAGTCCCTTCTTTCCTGATCTTTTTTCCCTTCCCAGATCCCCCCTCTCCCACATGTTGTCCCCTGCTCATACCTTCCAGACCCCACCCTTTCCATCAGAAAACTTCACCCATCCTCAGGAAGGGATCATCATTTCATCTGTTCTTGAGGGCCTGAGTGGTGCCTTTGGTGTCTGCAAGGCAGGCAGTGGCCTTTTCTGTTCTGTCCTAGCTGCTGGAGAGGGAGGTGGTCAGACTTGAGTCCCGAGAATGAGGGTGAATGTGAATGTCCCAATTGCAGTTGAGTTTCTCTATCAGCATTGCTGTTTCTCTGAACTAAGTCACTTAGGACAGACAAACATGAATTTTCCTTGGCCACGATCCTGTAGAAAAAAGCTGTTTATGTTTCCTGTGAGCATGGTTTGGGCCAGACCTTTAGGAACAATACTCTCCTGTCCCCCATCCCACCTTCTTGGTGCCAGTTAAAAAAAAAAAAAAAACACTCCTGATGTTAACTGTGTTTCTAAGGGACGGAACCTGCTTCTCACATCAGCTCCTACCTGCTTCCTTTGACTCTCGTCTCCTGACAAAAGGGAGAGAGGGCTTGCTGGCACATTCCACTACTGACTTGTCACATCCCACATCTCTTTCTACCTACAGCAGTGTTCAACCCTCCATGCCAGGATGTGCTGCCTGCACTGTTCCACTGACAGGACAAGGTCATTCTCCAATTTTGACCCTTGTTCTCCCCTCCTTGGCTCCCCATTGCTCTGAGGACATAATGCAGTCCTCTCAAAGGGACTTGTACGGCCCTCAGGGACTCTGCCCTGCAACTTCAGCCTTATCTCAGCTGTGCCCTTGGCCTCCAGCACTACTGCACTTCTTTCAGTTCCTCAAAGGCTGATCTCATCTACGAGCCATTGCAAACAGCATTCTACCTGCCAGAACCCTCTTCTTGCCTCAGCTGACTAACTCCTTCTCATCTTCAGAACTCAGCTTATAGGCCCCTTTCTTGCTAAGCATCTGTGCCCTCCCCCTTCCCGCTCCCCAAATGAGTTAGCTCCTGTGGCACTGAATATAATCTCGGAATAAGCTTATTACAGATTACAATGACCTGTTTCGGGTGTGCCTCCCCAACTAGACCATGGAGGTAGGGACCACATCCTTTCTGTTCTTCCTTCATGTCTTTACTTGTTCGTGCCTGTCTCTGCCTGTCTCTCTCACCAGATAATGAGCTTGACGAGATCAGAACAATGTTTCTATTCACTATTCCATCCCCAATATGCAGGAGAGCATCTGACACATAGTAGGTCCCAAGATTCCCACAGCCCCGTGTGTTCCTCCATACCACCATAGGGGCAGAAAGGTGAGGTACATTTCCTCACCCATCATAAAGGTCACAGCTGATCCTCCTATAACAAAAGACAGGTTAACAAGATAAAAGCATAACAAATTTATCTAATCAAATTTTTAGATGACATGGGAGCCTTCAGAAATGAAGACCCAAAGACCCAGGAAAAACTCTATTTTTATGCTTAGGTTCCATGAAGAACGTAGAACTGTAATTGGGTAAAGGGTGTGATCTAATGGTAATAGAGTGGGGAAACCTAACAAGGGCTGTCTGTTCAGATTCTTCTTGGCCTTTCTGCGGAGCATTCTTTCATTCTGGGGGTCAGATAATCTCTCTATAGCAAGCTCCTAAACAGAAAGGCAGGGTGAAGTTAGAGTAATATTTTTAGGTTTTATGGCTGACTTTGGGGAAGAGATGTTCTACTTTTTATGGACTGCCTTGGGGAGAAAGGGAAGCAAGAGAAAGAAAGGCAGGAGAAGGTCAGAAAGAGACCTTGCTTCTGAGGCCCTTCCACTGTCCTGTTCAAAGTAGTACACCACAGTGCCATACTTTGGGGTACTGTTTTCTGAGCCTGAACATCACCAACTAATTTTTATTGAACACTTTCTGTAACCAGATCTGTGCGAAGCATTTACACAGAATATACCCTTTAGTTCTCATGACCACTCTATGAGACAGGTAGTGGCTATTATCAACCTCATTTTTCAAATGAAGCGGAGGCACAGGAGAGGTTAAGTAGCTCAGCCAAAGTCACAGAAAGGAAGTCCTAGAGCCAGGATTCAAACCCAGGCAGTGTGGCTCCAGCTCTACATCGTCAACCCCTACTCAAGACTGTCCCTATCATAATATCTATCATACTGTGTTGTAGTTGTCTCACTTTTACTCTCAATTGAGCTTCTTCCGGAAGGAAACAAGTGAAATTAAGTGAAGAAATGAATGAACAGCTGACTCTTAAAGGAGCCTTTGTAGTTGCTCAGCTAGCATCATCCACCAGGTGGCAGTCACAGCTCCCAGATAAAATCACCCCTCTCTCTCCGTCTCTCTCAGAAACAACTCCATTTGTATTATTACCAGGAAGTAAGTAGCCTGAATTCCAAACACGACTCTTTGATTGAGCTTTTTGAACATGGCACTTGGAGGAAATGTGTTTCCAATCCACGTACACAGTGGGATGAGTGGTCCAGGCTGCTTGTGCCATGGCGAGTGAAGAAAAACGGGGGGCGTGTGGAGTAGTGCACAGCAAAGGAAGACCAGGATCAATGTGTAAGATGTAATTTCAGATGGTTTGCTCCTCCCTCATCAAACAGCTGCAGGAGCTGAAAGGAAAACCACAGGATACATATTCCTAGTCATGAATTCCATTTTGCCAGTAGCAGTCATGGGGACATATGGTCCCCCGAGGAGATATCCACAGATGACTGTCAGAAAAGGGCCTTCCCACCTCATCTGTGCCTGGAACTCTGTTCCTTCACCTTCCACTGGTTCTGCAGCATGCTTCTGGCAGCTTCCACTGTGTTTCTGAGAATAGAAAGGGGACCTATTCCAGAGGCGGGGCCAGGGCTGGAATGGTCCTTGTTCCTAAGCCTCCCCAACTTTCAAACAGCTAACTTCAGGACTTCTCTAACAAGGAAAGAGGCCCAGGCCAATTCCATGGGGGCTGCCGGGTGGGCAAGAGGGAAGGTATATTTTTTAAAATGGAAGAAACTGTGAATATTTTAAATGTTTAAGTTAAACAAATAAATGCTGTTAACCACCAAGGTACAATGTAAAATAACTGTGCTTTTCTTGAGAAATTATGGGACTTAATTTATGTGTTACAGGTAGAAGATGTGATATAGTACCCAAGTTTAAAGGTGTCTGATGGCTCAATTCTATCCTCACAAGTCAGGGAACTCCCTGTTATTGTTTAACCTCAAGATAATGTCAGGTGTCTTCATTTTCAGCTCTTTGTGAGTGAAAGAATTGCAGGCCTCAGGGGAGCTAGCCCAACACCGAGTTTGTTGGGACTGAATGGGAGGGGAGGACCCCACCCTAAGGGGAACTGAGAGACAATTCCCTAGATCTGGTAGCAGGAAAGTTGACCATTCCTCCCTCCCCTGCTGTCTCACCGCTACTAAACTAACACAAGCACATGCCTGGCTCTTGGGCCCAGTGTCTAAATGAATCACCTGCATCATCACTTCTACCCCATTTTCTTCCCATAACCCCCCTCCAAATTAGAATAATGCTTCATTGGAATTAGAGTCTGTTCAATGCATCTAAGTACCACTCATTACTTGTTAAAGCAGAATCTCGTGCCCTTTCAATCGGGCAAGGAATTTCCACGAGACTTCAGAGGACAGGGAGGGGATGGGGTGAAAGTCTCCCTTTGTAATCGATACCCTCTTTTTGAAGGTTCTGTGTTTCTAGGCAGGATTAGAACCAGCCTTGTTTCCTTCTGATTTCATGAAGGTTTTGCCTTTGCTGTGTTCCAAGGGAAAGGGATTAGTAATCTGTTGTAAATCATGTTTTCTCCCCAAATAGTAGAGCATGTGGGATTTTGCCAACACCTGAGACACTCGCATATGTCTTCCTCACTGCCCACATTTCCTCTGGCATGTAGTCCTGCAGTGGCTTCCACTCTGCTGCCATCATCCTGGCTCAAGCCACCAACACCCACTGACACCACCATCGTAGCCCCCCAAGACCTCTGTCATCCGCTCCCAATGGTACTTTTGTTCCTAATGTTACTCTTGCTCCCCTACAGTCTATTCTCAGCACAATTGCCAGGGTGATCACAAATCAGTTTATGTCCCTCCCCTGCAGCGATGCTTCAGTGGCTCTCCCTCCATCTGATTGAAAATGAAATCTGAAGTCTCTGCCTGGCTAACACTTCCCTGCCTTACGTGGCCCTCAGCCTCTCTGGACTCAGCTCATGACGTCTCCCTCCCTGTTGCTCACTGTACCCAGACGTGCTGCTCCCCCTTGCATACTTATCAAGCTCAGGCTCGCCTCAGGACTCTTGTGAGAGCTATTTCCTCTGCCCAGAATACTTTCCTGTCACATTTTAGCATGGCTGGTTTCCTCTCATTGGTCAGAACACAGCTTAAATCTCACTTGTCAGAGAGGCCTTCTCTAACCTCCCAATTAAAGTAACCCCCTCCTTGCTAGTCTCCACCACAGAATCCAGTTTTATTTTCCTCATCACACTTAACACTAACGTTTTCTTGTTTAGGTATGTTTTTACCTGTTGATGTCTGAGTTCTCCTTCCAGAATGTAAATGCCAAGAGGACAGTACCCCCAGAGCCTAGAACAATATGTTTGTTATATAAAGGAAGGAAGGAAGGAAGGAAGGAAGGAAGGAAGGAAGGAAGGAAGGAAGGAAGGAAGGAAGGTAGGTAGGAAGGAAGGAAGGAACTGTCTGATGTAATTCTCCTTTGCAGATTGACAATAGATTACAGATTGGCTAACAATTATCAAGTTCAAAGTTCAGATTAGTGGTTCTGTGAATAATCGTAGTGCTTTATCTTTGCAAAGCACTGTCTCCTGAGATCCTCCCAACAACTCCCCATGCTGGGTGTGGGCATCATGTTTGACTCAGGCTCAGAGAGCTGAAATGACTCACCCAAATCACATAGATACAGCAACACACACACACACACACACACGCATCTAACAGCTCAAATCCAGGCCTTTGTAAATCCCAATAGGACAGAGTCTTTGCCTGTCTCATTCCCACGGTAACCTCAGGGCCTAATAATGGCAAATATTTGTTAAAGAAATTGATGAATAAATGATTGAATGGGCAAACTCCTGGATAGAATTGCCTCTCTGGGACTAAGGCAAATTGCAAAAAATAGCAGATTCCAGCCTCTCGGCCTTGTCTGGCCAGTCTGCTCAGGCATCAGGAGGAGCCAGCTCTTCCTTTTCTCCTCCCTCCCTGCCCCTAGAGCCTGGGTCAGAAGGAGCTTCCCGGTCAGGAGGCCCACACACAACCCACCAAGGCTCTCGCTCTCCTGGCACCCTATCCTCAATCCAAAGTCTAAAATCCAAAACTTTATCAAGAATTTTTCTTGCTACTGAGAAGCAGCAGCATCAAGTTCACCTGGCAGCTTGTCACAGATGCAGAGTCTCAGGCCCCCAATGCTACTAAATCAGGACCTGCCTTTTAACCATATCCCCAGGTGAACTTCCTGCACCTTAGCGTGAGTGTTCCAAGCAACCTTTATCAGGCATTCCGATCTCTATTTCCCTAGTGAAATATCTAAGCCTTGAGGCTCCAGCAGCTGTCCAGCCCTCCTCTTGAAGCACAGCAATCCTCTTAATGGCAATTTTGAGAGCAGGTCTGGGAAAAAGAACATCAGGATCCTGTTAGTCACTCATTCAGCAAACATTCATTAAGCACTTACCACGAGCAAGGCACATGACAGACCCTGAGGACACAAATATGAGCCAGACAGTATTCGTCTCCACCACCCCACAAGGTAGACAAGTGACATGTAGTGATAATTACTCATTGTACTAAGTGCTAGTCAGGAGTGCTTCTGATAAATAAAAAGTGATGGGGGGCGTGAAGAGGGGGCTCTAGAAAGGGTGATCCAGAAAGTTCTCTCAGAGTGGGGATCTGAGTCCTGAAGCATAAATGAGGAACCCCATTTTGAGTAGAGTTGAAGTGAGGGAAGGAGGGGAGCTGGGATGGGAAGGTAATTTCACACTGAGGAGAAAACAGCCAGTGAGAAGATCCTGCACCAGGAAAGGAGACTTATATTAAAAGAATGGAGAGAGGCCCAAGCAGAGCAGTTAGAGCACATGATCAAGAGGGTAATAGAAGTGAAGGTTGGAGTGGAGGCCAGGACCAGATCCTGCAAGGCCTTAGGGGCATGGGGAGATGGCAGATCTTACTTCTAGGGCAATGGGAGGCAGCTGGAGGGCTTTTGAAAAGCATCAGCAAAGCCAGGTTTCTGTTCCACACTAGCTGGAGGGATGGATGGTATAGGTAATATCTCACACAGGTGAAGGGACTTTCCCATTTGTCGCAGCTACCAATTGCCAGATCTGGGACAATAATACTAATGATAATGGGAGCCCCTAATGTTTACAGTTTAAGTGCTTTTTTCATAATTATATCGTTTAATCCTTACCTCAACTTGATGATGGAGATATTCGCCCCTTCTGACCCATGAGAAAACTGATTCTCAGAGGTTATCTTATGTGGCCAAGGTCATAAGCCAGTTGGAGGTGGCACAAGGACAGAAACCCTGGTAGTCTCACCCCAGAACCATGTCCCTAACCACGATGATTATTGAACTCAACTTTGCTCAACTCCCAAACCCAAGTCGGTTCCACTACCCCACATGGTCCCTGGGCCCACCTTCACCTACATTTTGCTGTTTATGAGAGCAAAGGGGAGATAAATTGAGGAACTAAAAATCATATTCCCTCAAAGGCATATCATTGTGCTGTCAGCTGAGGGACACAGGCCTAATTTCCAGCCCTTCCTCCCCCTTCCTGCTTTCATTCCCTAAGGAGAATGATTCTTGGCTCATCTAGAAATCTCCAGAAAATGAGAGTCCAAGGACACAGCCCCTCTGGAGTTTGTGTCCAATTTGGCAGCCCAGACTTAATGCCCTCTGCTGCCGAGTGTGATTCTCCACTGTGGGAGGAAGCCACCTATTCTTTAGATGGAAAGAGAGACAGCAAGGGCTGGGCGCTGCAGCAGCCACGGGGTCTGGAGTCTCTGTCACCATGGCGACTGTTGTAGGCTGGATGAGGTGGGAACCACAGAATTCACAAGAGGAAACTAGCATGGGAGAGGGGCATCTGAGGGTTCCTACCTTCTGCACTGGAGTGGTGACACTGCCCTCAACCCATTACAAGGACTGGCACTCTGTAAGTGGATAGATACTGATAGCAGCAACAACATAATGGTTATCGTAATAAGAGTTGACATTTATTGAATAGACACAACACTAACTGCCATCACTAACTGTAATCAGATTACATACCCTGACTTCAAAAGGTTATGGTGCTCCACTCTCTACATGGAGCTCAAAAGAAAGAATATAAAAATACAAAATAAGCATAAGGAAAGCCAAGTAAGATTCCAATTTTCACCCTTATGGGTGACGACTGCATCACTGCAAAGTTGCCTCATCCTGGGAGAAAGATGAAATTGGGAGTATAGAAGGTCTGATTTCCCTAGTTAAGGGGCCTGTGCGTAGTGGGGTGCTATCGACTTCTGGGCACAAAAGTGCATTTGATAATTGAATTCCACTTCTCTTCCCATCCTCCCTCCCACCTTCTGACCCACCTTAGGAAATTCTGTGATCCTTACATAGGACACTTATGAGACTCAATATGAGTCTTCATGTGCATCCTTTCCAGTGTTAGAGTTGCATGTTTGGTCCTTCTTAGATTTGAATGTTTTGTGCGGTAAAGAAAAAGGAAGTTGCTGATGACTATATTTGACCATGGTGGCTCCCTCAGAAGAACGTCTTGCTGCAAATCTAGGTTCAAATATTATGGAGGTTTTCCCATCTGTTCAAGAATAGATGTTCAGGCTGTGGCAAGAATCAGAGCTGTGTGTTCCAGAGCTCCGGTGCTCTAAAAACGACAAACACTTCTTCTCGTACAAGTACACACACACACACACACACACACACACACACACACACGAATATAAATTATCTGTGGAAATCTATTTTGATGCTTCTGACATCCTAGTCCAGAAGCAAAATGTTCAAGTGCTGTTTTATTTATTGATTGATTGACTGAAATAAAACATTTTTAATTAAGCCCAGGAGCACCTGCCCTAGCCCACCCCTGGGTTCTCCAAACCCCAAACACGTGAGTATTGTTCCCCCTGCCCCAGAGCCTCCCCCACATGGGGACTCCCAAGAAGCCCATCACCAACGTTCACTGGGCCCTGCTTGGACTCCCACTCACACCCACAACCAGCCCCCCAAGTTTCGTTTCCATAAATAATACCAAGAGCAAAGCTTACCTAAAGGGACCTACTAAAGCACCGAGCTCAGCACAGACAGCGGGCTACATGCCAGAGGTCAGAAATGCCAAGGGCAGAATATCTGAAATCAAGGTCAAGATACACAGTCAGAGATGGCTTTTGGGGTCACAACTGTGAGGTATGGGGGGCAAGCATAGCAAAGAGAGCTGGGTCATCTGCAGCCACGGGCGGGGGATGCAGGGCCAGGTAATCTCAAAGGAGCCAGTTGACCGCCACACAGCGGCAGCTGTCCTGGGGCATGATGGTCACCAGCTTCGTGTCAAACAGCATTCCGCTGCACTTGAACTCCACGCAGGCGGCAGGTGCGCACGCGCGTGGCTGCTCCCCGCGTTGTGGGAGCGCATCATGTACTCCTGTGGGCCCTGGATTCGCACCTTGAGGAAGCAGGCCCGGATCTCCTGTGGGTTGGGCCACCAGGCTAGCAGATCACCGGTCCAGGAGGCCAGCACAGCCTCGCGGAAGGAGACAGCGTTGTACGCGAGGAGACAGCATTGTACGAAGACCTGTCCGCTTCCATGCGGGCAAAGCGGCAGAAGCCGGCGGTCACGGGAGCCTGCTGGCATTCCCGCAAGCTGCGCCACGGTTACACGGGGCTTATGGCTTCGGCAGACTCGCCCCGCCAGGGTTTGGAGAGGTTGACATGGAAGTCGTTGTGTTTGAAAGCCGGGTCGTCGTAAGTCGGCCGGCGGTGGCCCAGCCCGTCCAGGAAGGGCCGGGCGATGCCCACCGCAGCCGGGAGCGAGCGGGGTCGGGAGGGGGCCGGCTCAGCTCCTCGCCACCCAGGGTGGCCGCAATGAGGTGCGCAGCGGCGCCACCTCGCTGTCGCTATCCACAAAGCGCAGATCACTGGAGGCAGCAGCCGCGGAGGTAAGATCTCACGGGTCCACAAACACCACGTGGGCCTCCACAACCCCTAGGGAAGGGTTTGCTGTCGGCTCGGTGGAAGGCTCCAGGCTGCGACTGGTCCAGCTCGCCCAGAGATGGCGTTGCTCTGGCTGGCATCTAAAGTGACCAGGGCTTTCTTCCGCCTTGGCCTCATGGTACACGGTGGCACCTCCAGGGTCAAAAGGCACGACCTGTACAGCGTCCACAAATTCGCCAGTGGGGCCCACAAAAGTCACCATCAGCTGCTCGGTGGAGGGTGGCACCTCAATGGTGAAGTTGCCGTGGTAGGAGGTGAAGCTAACCCCCTCCCGGCCCAGAGGGTCCTGGCAAAGCTCAGGAGCTCCCCAAAGTCCACAGCCACCATGCGGCCCCGGAGGAATCCCAGAGGAGCAGACACTTCTGGCAGCCACACTTGGCCTTCACCTTCACCAGGAGGATGTAGCCAGAGCAGTGAATTTAATTTCCCTGCTCTCCAAGAGGTGCACGAAGCAGCAGTGGGAACCAGCATCCCCACACCGAGGGCTTCAGCCTGCAGGACCTCGACAGTGGGTGTCAGGGCAGAGGCCCACATCCAGGTAGGCAGGGCCACTGCCTGGCTGACCACAGTCATCTGGAAGCTTGGTCAGGTGCTCTTGGGGCCAGGGGTTGTAGGCTGGCTGGCCCGGTGCCAGGCAGTGGTGGAGTGCATGGTGGGAGCTTCATTCCACACCTTGCATTGGTAGGCACCTGCCTGATTCCCACAGCTCCAGGTGGGCCCCATACCCATGCTCTGGCCTGTCCAGCTGGGTCCTATTGTGGAATCAGGAGTATTTCTTGGGCATAGGGGTCCCCGGGGCTTTGCAGCAGAAGGTGACGTTTTGGCCGTCTCTTGCACTTGGAACTCAGGGTGCTTCACCAGGTATGGCTTCTCAGGGACTCCTTACTCCACCTCCACCTCCTCGGGGACCTTGCACTCCACTCAGATCACCTCAGGGACCTCACACCCAATGCACATGACCTCACAAAGCTAATATTCCACAGCATCACCTCAGGGGGATCCCACTCTGCACACAACCCTGAGGGAGTCCCCAGGGCTCCGGGTGGGTATACTGCATCGCTATTGTCTTACTTTGTTTCTCTTGCTTATAACAAAATACCTTGACTCCATGTTCAACATCCTCTGCACGCTGGTGTTGGGATTGGGTCCCCAAATCCTCAGGCAGCTTCACTGCTATGGCTTTCCTGGCCTGAGGCCATGTCTCAGCTCTCACAGGCTGGCATTGCACACTGATAACTCCACAATTCTGGGGTGTCATGGCAGTCCCATTCCCACAGCTTCACTATGCATGGCGCTAATGGGGTTTTTCTGTTTCATCTCGACCTCATGTTTCTGCTTGGCATTGCTCCAGTGAAGGCTCTATGCAGTGAATCTGCCCCTGTAACAGATCTCTTCCAGGGCCACCAGGCTTTTCCATACATCCTTTGAAATCAGGATGGAGGCTCCCAAGCCTCCACAGCTCTGACATTCTGCGAGCGTGCAGAGTTAACACCACGTGAACACCACCAAGGTTTCTGGCTTGTATTTTTCAAAGCTGTGGGTCCAGCCATGCCTGGCCAATTTAGCCAAGGTGGAGCAGCTGGGGTGCTCGAAGCAACATCCTGAGGTAGTCCTGGGCAGGGAGCCTGTGGAGGGTGCCTCAGGCCTGTTCCCCAAGATCATATTGTCTCCCTGGGCCTTTGGGCCTGCAATGGAAGACACAGCCTCC